>NC_091585.1:17958131-17973131 GCF_042767895.1 Penaeus vannamei
TGACCTATGTATGTGTACATGTATGTGATTGTATGTGTATAAATACATACATATATATACACATTTATATAAATATATTTGTCTATATGTATATTAAAACTTACTTCAAACACAAAGATAGCAAACGGAGTCCTGAGGATAAGCAAGGCATATGCATCATACTCAACACCTAGAAATTAGATACTGAAAATGATGAAGGAATTTCTGAACTTATTATTTTCTGGAAATTAAACATATTCAGCTCTATTTCCCAGTGAAATTATGAAGATCAACCAAACTGAAATAACGATGTTTTCGATATCAGGTATTACTTGTCTTCCTTTGTGTATACAATATTCTTGACGATCAAAATTAAAGTAGAAACAGGTTGATTGAGCTCCAAATTTGAAGGAATAAAAGAAGCTGATGGTTTGAACTCCACAATCATCATCTCTGGTATTTGACAAGAGGAAAGACCACCCTTGTTAGACATGCTCTCCTTCCTTCGGTCGCTGTCGAATCACTGTACTTCTTTATTACTCTTTAATTATAGGCCATATTTGAAAGACAGTTTTGAACTTTCTTCCGTATGGGGCTTTTCCTTTTTTTCCCCCCTTTTCCCGGAGACCACAGAAGATGATTGCTGTGCAACATCCTCCTCCAAGCTTTTTCCTCGGAGACACGTACACAGGCCATCCCTCGTTGCTACAAAGCCCGACGGAATTATATTCCCTTAGCGGTAGGAAGGCACATCTGTATACATCTGTCTAAATCATTTTTATATACACCGTATTTAGATAGACAAATAGGCAGATATATATATATATACTATATGTATGCACACACAGGATTCGTAAACAATAAATTGCCTTTGACCTGAATATCGTCTTAAAATATGACGATCTATCAATGAATGAAATAAGCAGAAAAGAAAGAGGCTTATGTGTGGATATGTGGGTGATGCTCTGTCGGTTGCCAAAGAGCAGAGCTGATAGAGGAGGGTGCCACATGTAATGGTAATGATAATAAGAGTGACACTGGACATTCTCTGGGAAATGATGGCAATGAAAGGGACAATGTTGAATATGAAAATGATAATAAAGGTAGCAATAACAAAAATTATCACTTCAGTCAACACCGGGATGGTTATTATCACCACCGTTATTATTATTGAACATTTAATCTTGATTATCCTTGACTTATATTTCCCTAGTATATCCATCAATAATTGTGTAGTCATTACTAATATCGTATCGTATCACATATCTTTCATTATTGTGACTGATATTTTGATCATTATCGAAATAACGCTATTGTCGTTATCAGTACCATAACAATTGCGTTTTCCTTCCACACATGTATGTGAATAAATGATTTAGAGACACTGCACGGTATATTAATATATAGTCAGGATGGCCGAGCGGTCCAAGGCGCTGCGTTCAGGTCGCAGTCCGGTCTTCCGGGCGTGGGTTCGAATCCCACTTCTGACAAGGATTTTAGAAGGACAGAGAGACGATTGTATGCCATACACTTACAGTCATCTCGGAAGAGAAACTGATCTTGTTTCTGTTCGAACACATGATCGTGGGTGACTGAATACTGTACTGTGTTATACCATTTAAATTATCAAGCGGATTACCCTTCAATACCCAGCATGAGTTTCTTGATGTGTTCTAAAAAGAAATCCTTGCATAAAGGGCCTTCATGAAAATACTAATAATAATCAATAATTTTATTAAGAATTATACAATATTCTCCATAGTAGATAAGGAAGTTGGTCTGCTCTTCAGCCGTGGTAGCCATAACCTGAGAAAAAAAAAACTCATTAAAAGGGGCCAAGGAGTGCATTAATGAGTTTCACAAGCGGGAAATGAACAGAACCGTCTTTCTATAACATATATCAGGTCCAAGAAGACAGAGCGACCTACCTCTGGAGGGCTTGCAGTAATGATCGACGGTGACGTACTCCTTCTGCTGGACGGTTGTGGTGACGTACTGTGGCATTGTCTCCGTCACGTACTGGGGCACTGCCTTCGTCTGTGTCACATAGTGGGGCACGGCCTGGGTCTCAGTCACGTACTGGGTGGTGTACTGGATGGAGAGATGGCAGAAAATTCTTTAAACAACTAGCTTAGATAAAACGTATAATGTAGTATAAATGAGCAAATACCTTTGTTCTATTGAACTATCTGAAGGTGCGAGCAAAACTAGACAGGATAAATAGTTGACAGGTAATTACCGCTGTTTGGTACTGTGTCTTTTTCTCCCCAGCTCTCTCCTGACGGCGGCCCTGATGGCGGCAGTGGTGGCGGCGGCTCCTGAGGCCTAGTTATCAGGCCCCTGTGAGTCACGCCCCTAGAAATGTCTGAATATCGAGAATGGAAATCTTGCCCAATATACTTTCTGACGCAGAATACGAGTTAAATCCCCTGTGTTCTCGCCCACAGAAGTGCCAGCCTGAGATCCAGTACGTGACCCGCACAGAGTACGTAACCACAACCCACTACCAGACGCACACGCAGTACCAGACGTAGGTAAGCTCTCACTCTGTTTCATGCTCTTTCAAATGCTCCATTCCAATGCCTTCGGCCGGCATTTAAAATATCGTATTTAAGTTTTATCTATTGCAATATAACATCAGGCATTCCCATTGCAGTACCAGCCACGCTACGTCACCCAAACGCAGACGGTGCCCGAATACATCACCCAGACAGTGCCTCAGTACGTCACCAGGACGCAGTACCAGACGCAGCACGTCACCGTCACCAAGCCATGCCCGAGCTCAGGAGGCAAGTGATCCTTAACCAGTGATATATTTTCAGCTTAGAGCATTGCCAAAGAACCCTTTTGCTTTGGTCATGATTCTTTATAGGATATCCAATGATTTTTTCGACTTCCACAGGCTACGGTGGATACCACGGTTAAGGACTCCGAAGAATCTCCGTGGTATTTGAGTCTCAAAATCGGCTTTTATAATTTAATAAACACTTTAAACACTTTATGTTTTACATTCCTTGATAGCATAGAATGCTGTAATGAAATTTTATTTCAAAAGTACATTCGTTAAATGATTTTTTCAAAGAGATATACAATGTAATGCAGAGGAAAAGTATACATGTCCATATATACAAATGTACGCATGCAATCTAAATACACACATACTGTATATGTAGATGGATAGATATGTGTGTATGTGTAAATGTATGTGATTGTATGTGTATAAATACATAAATATACGTATATATATATTGAAACTTACTTCAAACACATAGCAAACGGAGTCTTGAGGGTAAGAAAGGTATGTGCATCATATTTAATACACATAGAAATTAGATACTGAAAATGCTGAAGAAGGAATTTTTGACCTTATTATTTTCTGGTAATTAAGCATTCAGCGACATTTCTTAGTGACATAATTCATGAAGATCAACCAAACTGAAATGATGTTTCGATATCAGGTACTACTTGTATCCTGTTATATGTACAATATTTCTGACGATCAAAATTAAAGCAGTAACAGAAGTTGATTGAGCTCCAAATTTGAAGGAATAAAAGTAGCTGATTGTTTGCCCTCCACAATCATCATCTCTGTTATTTGACAAGAGGAAAGACCACCCTTGTTAGATATGCTCTCCCTTCCTTCGGTCGCTGTCGAATCACTGTACTTCTTTATTACTCATTTGTTATAGGCCATATTTGGAAGACAATTTTGAACTTTCTTCCGCATGGGGCTTTTCCTTTCTTTTTTTCCTTTAGCATTTACGAATGTCACTCCGGAGACCACAGAAGATGGTGGCTACTGTGCAACATCCTCCTCCAAGCTTTTTCCTCAGAGACACGTACACAGGCCATCCCTCGTTGCTACAAAACCTGACGAAATTATATTTTGTTAGCGGTAGGAAGGCACATCTGTATACATCTGTCTAAATCATTTTTATATACACCGTATTTAGATAGACAAATAGACAGATATATATATATATATATATATATATATATATATATATATATATATATATATATATATATATATATATATATATATACTTTATATGTATGCACACACAGGATTCGTAAATAATGATGTGCCTTTAGCCTGAATATCGTCTTAAAATATGACCATCTATCAATGCATAAAATAAAAAGAAAAGAAAGAGGCTTATGTGTGGATATGTGGGTGATGCTCTGTCGGTTGCCAAAGAGCAGAGTTCATATAGGAGGGAGCTACATGTAATGGTAATGATAACAGTGACACTGGACATTCTCGGGGAAATGATGACAATGAAAGGGATAATGTTGAACATGAAAATGATAGTAAAGGTACCAATAACAAAGGTTATCACTTCAGTCAACATCGGGATGGTTATTATCACCACCGTTATTATTGTTGGACTTTTAATCTTGATTATCCTTGACTTTATTTTCGAAGTATATCCGTCAACAATTTTGTAATCATTATTAATATCGTATCGTATCACATCTCATTATTGTGACTGATATTTTGAAATAAAGCTATTGGCGTTGTCAGTACCATAACAATTACGTTTTCCTTTCACACATGTATGTGAACAAATTATTTACATTGCACAGTCTTCTACTATGTAGTCAGGATGGCCGAGCGGTCCAAGGCGCTGCGTTCAGGTCGCAGTCCGGTCTTCCGGGCGTGGGTTCGAATCCCACTCCTGACAAGAGTTTTAGAAAGAGAGAGATGACTGTATGCCAGACATTGAAAGTCATCTCGGAAGAGAAGCTGATCTTGATCGTGGGCGACTGACTACCGTTCTGTGTTATACCCTTTAGCTTTTCAAGTGGATTGCCCTTCAATACCCAGCATGAGTTTCTTGATGTGTGCTAAAAAGAAATCCTTGTATAAACGGCCTTCATGATAATACCAATAATAATCAACAATTTTATTAAGAATTATACAATATTCTCCATAGTAGATAAGGAAGTTGGTCTGCTTTTCAGCCGTCGTAGCCATAACCTGAGAAAAAAAAAAAAAAGATTCATTAAAAGGGGCCAAGGAGTGCATTAATGAGTTTCACAAGCGGGAAATGCACAGAACCGTCTTTCTATAACATATATCAGGTCCAAGAAGACAGAGCACCCTCAGAGCGACCTACCTCCGGAGGGCTTGCAGTACTGATTGACGTTGACGTACTCCTGCTGGACGGTTGTGGTGACGTACTGTGGCACTGTCTCCGTCACGTACTGGGGCACTACCTGCGTCTGCGTTACATAGTGGGGCACGGCCTGGGTCTCTGTCACGTACTGGGTGGTGTACTGGATGGAGAGATGGCAGAAAATTCTTTAAACCACTAGCTTAGATAAAACGTATAATGTAGTATAAATGAGTAAATACCTTTGTTCTACTGAACTACCTGAAGATGTGAGCAAAACTAGACAGAATATATAGTTGACAGGTACTTACCGCTGTTTGGTACTGTGTCTTTTTCTCCCCAGCTCTCTCTTGACGGCGGCCCTGATGGCGGTAGTGGTGGCGGCGGCTCCTGAGGCCCAGTACGGTTATCAGGCCCCTGTGAGTCACGCCCCTAGAAATGTCTGAATATCGAGAATGGAAATCTTGCCCAATATACTTTCTGACGCAGAATACGAGTTAAATCCCCTGTGTTCTCGCCCACAGAAGTGCCAGCCTGAGATCCAGTACGTGACCCGGACAGAGACCGTGCCCGAGTACGTAACCACAACCCACTACCAGACGCACACGCAGTACCAGACGCAGGTAAGCTCTCACTCTGTTCCATGTTCTTTCAAATGCTCTATTCCAATGCTTTCGGCCGGCGTTTAAAATATCGTATTTAAGTTTTATCTATTGCAATATAACATCAGGCATTCCCTTTGCAGTACCAGCCACGCTACGTCACCCAAACGCAGCATGTGCCACGCTACGTCACCCGAACGCAGACGGTGCCCGAGTACATCACCCAGACGGTGCCTCAGTACGTCACCAGGACGCAGTACCAGACGCAGCACGTCACCGTCACCAAGCCATGCCCGAGCTCAGGAGGCAAGTGATCCTTAACCAGTGATATAATTCCAGCTTAGAGCATTGCCAAAGAATCCTTTTGCTTTGATCGTGATTCTTTATAGGATATACAATGTTTTTTTCGACTTCCACAGGCTACGGTGGATACCACGGTTAAGGACTCCGAGGAATCTCCGTGGTATTTGAGTCTCAAAATCGGCTTTTATAATATAATAAACACTTTAAACTATGTTTTACATTCCTTGATAGCATAGAATGCTGTACTGAAATTTTATTTCAAAAGTACATTCGTTAAATTATTTTTCCAAAGATATACAATGTAATGCAGTGGAAAAGTATACATGTCTATATATACATATGCACGCAAACAATCTAAATACACACATACTGTATATGTAGATGGATAGATATGTGTAGGCACATATATGTATGTATGCATGATCTGTGTATGTGTAAATGTATGTGATTGTATGTGTATAAATACATAAATATACGTATATATATATATATATATATATATATATATATATATATATATATATATTGAAACTTACTTCAAACACATAGCAAACGGAGTCTTGAGGGTAAGAAAGGTATGTGCATCATATTTAATACACATAGAAATTAGATACTGAAAATGCTGAAGAAGGAATTTTTGACCTTATTATTTTCTGGTAATTAAGCATTCAGCGACATTTCCTAGTGACATAATTTATGAAGATCAACCAAACTGAAATGACGATGTTTCGATATCAGGTACTACTTGTATCCTGTTATATGTACAATATTTCTGACGATCAAAATTAAAGCAGTAACAGAAGTTGATTGAGCTCCAAATTTGAAGGAATAAAAGAAGCTGATGGTTTGTACTCCACAATCATCATCTGTTATTTGACAAGAGGAAAGAGCACTCTTGTTAGACATGCTCTCCTTCCTTCGGTCGCTGTCGAATCACTGTACTTCTTTATTACTCATTTATTATAGGCCATATTTGAAAGACAATTTTGAACTTTCTTCCGCATGTGGCTTTTCCTTTCTTTTTTTCCTTTGGCATTTACGAATGTCACTCCGGAGACCACAGAAGATGGTGACTGCTGTGCAACATCCTCCTCCAAGCTTTTACCTCAGAGACACGTACACAGGCCCTCCCTCGTTGCTACAAAACCTGACGAAATTATATTTCCTTAGCGGTAGGAAGGCACATCTGTATACATCTGTCTAAATCATTTTTATATACACCGTATTTAGATAGACAAATGGACAGATATATATACTTTATATGTATGCACACACAGGGGTCGTAAATAATGTGCCTTTTGCCTGAATATCGTCTTGAAATAAGCCGATCTATCAATGGATGAAATAAGCAGAAAAGAAAGAGGCTTATGTGTGGATATGTGGGTGATGCTCTGTCTGTTGCCAAAGAGAAGAGCTGATAGAGGAGGATACTACATGTAATGGTAATGATAATAGGAGTGACACTGGACATTCTCTGGGAAATGATGGCAATGAAAGTGATAATGTTGAACATGAAAATGATAATAAAGGTAGCAATAACAAAAGTTATCACTTCAGTCAACATCGGGATGGGTATCATCACCACCTTTATTATTGTTGAACATTTAATCTTGATTATCCTTGACTTATATTTCCCTAGTATATCCATCAATAATTTTGTAGTCATTACTAATATCGTATCGTATCACACATCTTTCATTATTGTGACTGACATTTTGTTAATTATCGAAATAAAGATATTGTCGTTGTCAGTACCATAACAATTGCGTTTTCCTTCCACACATGTATGTGAATAAATAATTTACAGACACTGCACAGTATACTAATATATAGTCAGGATGGCCGAGCGGTCCAAGGCGCTGCGTTCAGGTCGCAGTCCGGTCTTCCGGGCGTGGGTTCGAATCCCACTCCTGACAAGGATTTTAGAAGGACAGAGAGACGATTGTATGCCATACACTTAAAGTGATCTCGGAAGAGAAACTGATCTTGTTTCTGCTCAAGCACATGATCGTTGGCGACTGACTACCGCCCTGTGTTATACCCTGTAGCTTATCAAGCGGACTGCCCTTCAATACCCAGCATGAGTTTCTTGATGTGTGCTAAAAAGAAATTGTTGTATAAAGGGCCTTCATGATAATACCAATAATAATCAACAATTTTATTAAGAATTATACAATATTCTCCATAGTAGATAAGGAAGTTGGTCTGCTTTTCAGCCGTCGTAGCCATAACCTGAGAAAAAAAAGATTCATTGAAAGGGGTCAAGGAGTGCTTTAATGAGTTTCACAAGCGGGAAATGCACACAACCGTCTTTCTATAACATATATCAGGTCCAAGAAGACAGAGCACCCTCAGAGCGACCTACCTCCGGAGGGCTTGCAGTACTGATTGACGTTGACGTACTCCTGCTGGACGGTTGTGGTGACGTACTGTGGCACTGTCTCCGTCACGTACTGGGGCACTACCTGCGTCTGCGTCACATAGTGGGGCACGGCCTGGGTCTCTGTCACGTACTGGGTGGTGTACTGGATGGAGAGATGGCAGAAAATTCTTTAAACAACTAGCTTAGATAAAACGTATAATGTAGTATAAATGAGCAAATACCTTTGTTCTATTGAACTATCTGAAGGTGCGAGCAAAACTAGACAGGATAAATAGTTGACAGGTAATTACCGCTGTTTGGTACTGTGTCTTTTTCTCCCCAGCTCTCTCCTGACGGCGGCCCTGATGGCGGCAGTGGTGGCGGCGGCTCCTGAGGCCCAGTTATCAGGCCCCTGTGAGTCACGCCCCTAGAAATGTCTGAATATCGAGAATGGAAATCTTGCCCAATATACTTTCTGACGCAGAATACGAGTTAAATCCCCTGTGTTCTCGCCCACAGAAGTGCCAGCCTGAGATCCAGTACGTGACCCGGACAGAGACCGTGCCCGAGTACGTAACCACAACCCACTACCAGACGCACACGCAGTACCAGACGCAGGTAAGCTCTCACTCTGTTCCATGTTCTTTCAAATGCTCTATTCCAATGCTTTCGACCGGCGTTTAAAATATCGTATTTAAGTTTTATCTATTGCAATATAACATCAGGCATTCCCTTTGCAGTACCAGCCACGCTACGTCACCCAAACGCAGCATGTGCCACGCTACGTCACCCGAACGCAGACGGTGCCCGAGTACATCACCCAGACGGTGCCTCAGTACGTCACCAGGACGCAGTACCAGACGCAGCACGTCACCGTCACCAAGCCATGCCCGAGCTCAGGAGGCAAGTGATCCTTAACCAGTGATACATTTTCAGCTTAGAGCATTGCCAAAGAACCCTTTTGCTTTGATCATGATTCTTTATAGGATATCCAATGATTTTTTCGACTTCCACAGGCTACGGTGGATACCACGGTTAAGGACTCCGAGGAATCTTCGTGGTATTTGAGTCTCAAAATCGGCTTTTATAATATAATAAACACTTTAAACTATGTTTTACATTCCTTGATAGCATAGAATGCTGTACTGAAATTTTATTTCAAAAGTACATTCGTTAAATTATTTTTCCAAAGATATACAATGTAATGCAGTGGAAAAGTATACGTCTATATATACATATGCACGCATGCCATCTAAATACACACATACTGTATATGTAGATGGATAGATATGTGTAGGCACATATATGTATGTATGCATGATCTGTGTATGTGTAAATGTATGTGATTGTATGTGTATAAATACATAAATATACGTATATATATATATATATATATATATATATATATATATATATATATATATATATATTGAAACTTACTTCAAACACATAGCAAACGGAGTCTTGAGGGTAAGAAAGGTATGTGCATCATATTTAATACACATAGAAATTAGATACTGAAAATGCTGAAGAAGGAATTTTTGACCTTATTATTTTCTGGTAATTAAGCATTCAGCGACATTTCCTAGTGACATAATTTATGAAGATCAACCAAACTGAAATGACGATGTTTCGATATCAGGTACTACTTGTATCCTGTTATATGTACAATATTTCTGACGATCAAAATTAAAGCAGTAACAGAAGTTGATTGAGCTCCAAACTTGAAGGAATAAAAGAAGCTGATTGTTTGAGGTCCACAAACATAATCTCTGTTATTTGACAAGAGGAAAGACCACCCTTGTTAGACATGCTCTCCTACCTTCGGTCGCTGTCGAATCACTGTAATTCTTTATTACTCTTTAATTATAGGCCACATTTGAAAGACAATTTTGAACTTTCTTCCGTATGGGGCTTTTCCTTTTTTCCCCCCCCTTTTCCCGGAGACCACAGAAGATGACTGCTGTGCAACATCCTCCTCCAAGCTTTTTCCTCAGAGACACGTACACAGGCCCTCCCTCGTTGCTACAGAGCAAACAATTGCGTTTTCCTTCCACACATATGCATGTGAATAAATAATTTACAGACACTGCACAGTATACTAATATATAGTCAGGATGGCCGAGCGGTCCAAGGCGCTGCGTTCAGGTCGCAGTCCGGTCTTCCGGGCGTGGGTTCGAATCCCACTCCTGACAAGGATTTTAGAAGGACAGAGAGACGATTGTATGCCATACACTTAAAGTCATCTCGTAAGAGAAACTGATCTTGTTTCTGTTCAAACACGTGATCGTGGGCGACTGACTACCGCCCTGTGTTATACCCTTTAAATTATCAAGCGGATTACCCTTGATGTGTGCTAAAAAGAAATCTTTGTATAAAGGGCCTTCATGAAAATACCAATAATAATAAATAATTTTATCAAGAATTATACAATATTCTCCATAGTAGATAAGGAAATTGGTCTGCTTTTCTCCATAGTAGATAAGGAAGTTGGTCTGCTCTTCAGCCGTGGTAGCCATAACCTGAGAAAAAAATATTCATTAAAAGGGGCCAAGGAGTGCATTAATGAGTTTCACAAGCGGGAAGAAATGTAGAAAACCGTCTTTCCATAACATGACTTGCAGTACTGGTCGACCGTGACGTACTCCTGCTGGACGGTTGTGGTGACGTACTGTGGCACTGTCTCCGTCACGTAGTGGGGCTCTGCCTGCGTCTGCGTCACATAGTGGGGCACGGCCTGGGTCTCTGTCACGTATTGGGTGGTGTACTGGATGGAGAGATGGCAGAAAATTATTTAAAAGACTAGCTTAGACAAAACGTATAATGGGAGAAATGAAGATGTATAAATGAGTAAATACCTTTGTTCTACTGAACATACCTGAAGGTGTGAGCAAAACTAGACAGAATATATAGTTGACAGGTACTTACCCCAGCTCCTGATGCCCAGTACGGTTATCAGGCCCCTGTGAGTCACGCCTCTGTAAATGTCTGAATATCGGGAATGGAAATCTTGCCCAACATACTTTCTGACGCAGAATACGAGTTAAATCCCCTGTATTCTCGCTCCCAGGATTACCAGCCTGAGATCCAGTACGTGACCCGGACAGAGACCGTGCCCGAGTACGTAACCACAACCCAGTACCAGACGCACACGCAGTACCAGACGCAGGTAAGCTCTCACTCTGTTCCATGTTCTTTCAAATGCTCTATTCCAATGCCTTCGGCCGGCGTTTAAAATATCGTATTTAAGTTTTATCTATTGCAATATATCATAAGGCATTCCCATTGCAGTACCAGCCAAGCTACGTCACCCAAACGCAGCAGGCACTGGCACACACACACATATATATATATCATATATCAGACATTTCAATTGCATTGCTACGTCTCCCAAACGCAGCAGGTGCCACGCTACGTCACCCGAACGCAAACGGTGCCCGAGCACATCACCTAGAAGGTGCTTCAGTACGTCACCAGGACGCAGTACCAGACGCAGCACGTCACCGTCACCAAGCCATGCCCGAGCTCAGGAGGCAAGTGATCCTTAACCAGTGATATTTCCAGCTTAGAGCATTGCCAAAGAATCCTTTTGCTTTGGTCATGATTCTTTATAGGATATCCAATGATTTTTTCGACTTCCACAGGCTACGGTGGATACCACGGTTAAGGACTCCGAGGAATCTCCGTGGTATTTGAGTCTCAGAATCAGGTTTTATAATTTAATAAACACTCTTTAAACACTTTGTTTCCCATTCCTTGATAGCATAGAATGCTGTACTGAAATTTCAGTTCAAAAGTACATTAGTCAAAGGATTTTTCCAAATAGATATACAGTGTAATGCAGTGGAAAAGTATACATGTCCATATATACATATGCACACTTGAAATCTAAATACACATATATTGTATATGTAGTTGGATAGATATGTGTGTGCATATATATGTATGTATGCATGACCTATGTATGTGTACATGTATGTGATTGTATGTGTATAAATATATACATATATATACATATTCATATAAATATATTTGTCTATATGTATATTAAAACTTACTTCAAACACAAAGATAGCAAACGGAGTCCTGAGGATAAGCAAGGCATATGCATCATACTCAACACCTAGAAATTAGATACTGAAAATGATGAAGAAGGAATTTCTGACCTTATTATTTTCTGGAAATTAAGCATATTCAGCTCTATTTCCCAGTGACATTATTTATGAAGATCAACCAAACTGAAATAACGATGTTTTCGATATCAGGTATTACTTGTCTTCTGTTGTGTATACAATATTCTTGACGATCAAAATTAAAGTAGAATCAGGTTGATTGAGCTCCAAATTTGAAGGAATAAAAGAAGCTGATGGTTTGAACTCCACAATCATCATCTCTGTTATTTGACAAGAGGAAAGAGCACCTTGTTAAACGGTCTCCCTTCCTTCGGTCACTGTCGAATCGCTGATTCTATATTACTCGTTTATTAAAGGCCATATTTGAAAGACAGTTTTGAACTCTCTTCCGTATGGGGCTTTTCCTTTCTTTTTTTCCTTTGGCATTTACGAATGTCACTCCGGAGACCACAGAAGATGGTGACTGCTGTGCAACATCCTCCTCCAAGCTTTTTCCTCAGAGACACGTACACAGGCCCTCCCTCGTTGCTACAAACCCCGACGGAATTATATTTCGGAAGCGGTAGGAAGGCACATCTGTATACATCTGTCTAAATAATTTTTATATACACCGGATTTAGATAGACAGATATATATACTTTATATGTATGCACACACATGGTTCGTAAATAATAATGTGCCTTTGGCCTGAATATCGTCTTAAAATAAGCCGATCTATCAATGCATGAAATAAGCAGAAAAGAAAGAGGCTTATGTGTGGATGTGTGGGTGGTGCTCTGACGGTTGCCAAAGAGCAGAGCTGATAGAGGAGGGAGCTACATGTAATGGTAATAATAATAACAGTGACACTGGACATTCTCAGGGAAATGATGGCAATGAAAGTGATAATGTTGAACATGAAAATGATAATAAAGGTAGCAATAACTAAAGTTATCACTCCAGTCAATACGGGATGGTTATTATCACCTTTATTATTGTTGAACATTTAATCTTGATTATCCTTGACTTATATTTCCCTAATATATCTATCAATAATTTTGTAATTACTAATATCGTATCGAATCACATATCTTTCATTATTGTGACTGACATCATTATCAAAATAACGCTATTGTCGTTTTCAGAACCATAACAATTGCATTTTCCTTTCACACATGAATAAAAAATTTACAGACACTGTATAGTACATTAATATATAGTCAGGATGGCCGAGCGGTCCAAGGCGCTGCGTTCAGGTCGCAGTCCGGTCTTCCGGGCGTGGGTTCGAATACCACTCCTGACAAGAGTTTTAGAAGGACAGAGAGACAATTGTATGCCATGCATTTAAAGTCATCTCGGAAGAGAAGCTGACACTCTCTGTTTAAACACGTAATCGTGGGATACTGACTATCACTCTCTCTGATACCCTTTAGATTATCAAGCGGACTGCCCTTCAATACCCAGCATGAGTTTCTTGATGTGTGCTAAAAAGAAATCGTTGTATAAGGGCCTTCATGAAAATACTAATAATAATCGATAATTTTATTAAGAATTATACAATATTCTCCGTAGTAGATAAGGAAGTGGGTCTGCTTTTCAGCCGTGGTAGCCATAACCTGAGAAAAAAAAAATATTCATAAAAAGGGGCCAAGGAGTGCATCAATGAAAAATAAATATAACTCTTACTTTTTTCCAGGAAATGCATTATATCATGGCCAAATCCAAGAAGACACAGAGCATGCATGGGGCAACCTACCGCCGGAGGGCTTGCAATACTGGTCGACGGTGACGTACTCCTTCTGCTGGACGGTTGTGGTGACGTACTGTGGCACTGTCTCCGTCACGTAGTGGGGCACTGCCTGCGTCTGCGTCACATAGTGGGGCACGGCCTGGGTCTCTGTCACGTATTGGGTGGTGTACTGGATGGAGATGGTAGAAAATTCTTTACATAACTGGCTTAAATAAAATGTCAAAGAATAAGAGAAATAAAGATGTAGAAATAAAGAAATACGTTTGTTTTACTGTTCTGAAGGTGTGAGAAAACTAGACAGGATAGTTGATAGGTACTTACCGCGGTTTGGTACTGTGTCTGGGTTTGGTATCGGGTCACAGTCACATACTGGGGCACTGACTGCGTCTTGGTCACGTGCCTGACCTCAGGAGGGCACGGCTGAAGAGGAAAATAATCATTGAAATTTCAAAAGGAACTGACACTGACATCTATGAATCCAACGATGAACTACTTCACAGTCAAGACAGGCCTTTGTCTGGAGATTGCAAAAGGAAATGAAATGGGACTTTCTTTTATGAAATATATACCGAGAGAGTTAGCAATTAATCATGCTAACCTTTGCGTAGCCATACTGCGCCTCAGCGACCGCTGCTGCCAGGAGGAGCGTTGCGAGAACAGCACTGGCATGGAGAAGGAAAACTTTTACAATATCATTTCAGTTTATATAATAAGATATGTACAGATGAAAAGATGCACTTGTGTTATCATTATTTTTTTTTCGGGCAAATAT
>NC_091585.1:17978131-17980631 GCF_042767895.1 Penaeus vannamei
TATATATATATATATATATATATATATATATATATATATGTATAGATGCACATGCATAAGTATACACACACACACACACACACACACATATATATGTATATATGCACATATATACATACATACATTCATACATGCATACATAACGTATGCTGCTCGCTGCTACAAAGCCCGACGGAATTATATTTCCTTAGCGGTAGGAAGGCACATCTGTATACATGTCTAAATCATTTTTATATACACCGTATTTAGATAGACAGTTATATATACTTTATATGTATGCACACACAGGATTCGTAAATAATGATGTGCCTTTGGCCTGAATATCGTCTTAAAATACGATCCATCAATGGATGAAATAAGCAGAAAAGAAAGAGGCTTATGTGTGGATATGTGAGTGATGCTCTGCCTGTTGCCAAAGAGAAGAGCTGATAGAGGAGGGTGCCACATGTAATGGTAATGATAATAAGAGTGACACTGGACATTCTCTGGGAAATGATGACAATGAAAGTGATAATGTTGAACATGAAAATGATAATAAAGGTTGCAATAAAAAAGTTATCACTCCAGTCAATACGGGATGGTTATCACCTTTATTATTGTTGAACATTTAATCTTGATTATCCTTGACTTATATTTCCCTAGTATATCCATCAATAATTTTGTAATTACTAATATTGTATCGAATCACATATCTTTCATTATTGTGACTGACATCATTATCAAAATAACGCTATTGTCGTTGTCAGAACCATAACAATTGCATTTTCCTGTCACACATGAATATAAAATTTACAGACACTGTATAGTATATTAATATATAGTCAGGATGGCCGAGCGGTCCAAGGCGCTGCGTTCAGGTCGCAGTCCGGTCTTCCGGGCGTGGGTTCGAATCCCACTCCTGACAAGGATTTTAGAAGGACAGAGAGACAATTGTATGCCATACATGTAAAGTCATCTCGGAAGAGAAGCCGACACTCTGTTTAAACACGTAATCGTTGGATACTACCATTCTGTCTCATACCCTTTAGATCATCAAGCGGACTGCCCTTCAATACCCAGCATAAGTTTCTTGATGTGTGCCAAAAAGAGATCCTTGTATAAGGGCCTTCATGAAAATACTAATAATAATCGATAATTTTATTAAGAATTATACAATATTCTCCGTAGTAGATAAGGAAATTGGTCTGCTTTTCAGCCGTGGTAGCCATAACCTGAGAAAAAAAATCATATCCATAAAAAGGGGCTAAGGAGTGCATCAATGAGAAATAAATATGTCTTACTTTTTTCCAGGAAATGCATTATATCATGGCCAAATCCAAGAAGACACAGAGCATGCATGGGGCAACCTACCGCCGGAGGGCTTGCAGTACTGGTCGACGGTGACGTACTCCTTCTGCTGGACGGTTGTGGTGACGTACTGTGGCACTGTCTCCGTCACGTAGTGGGGCACTGCCTGCGTCTGCGTCACATAGTGGGGCACGGCCTGGGTCTCTGTCACGTACTGGGTGGTGTACTGGATGGAGATATGGTAGAAAATTCTTAACATAACTGGCTTAAATAAAACGTCAAAGAATAAGAGAAATAAAGATGAAGAAATAAAGAAATACGCTTGTGTTTAACTGTTCTGAAGGTGTGAGAAAAATAGACAGGATAAATAGCTGATAGGTACTTACCGCGGTGTGGTACTGTGTCTGGGTTTGGTATCGGGTCACAGTCACATACTGGGGCACTGACTGCGTCTTGGTCACGTGCCTGACCTCAGGAGGGCACGGCTGAAAAGGAAAAATAATCTTAGAAATTTCAAAAGGAATTGACAATGACATCTATGAAGCCAACGATGAACTACTTCACAGTCAAGACAGGCCTTTGTCTGGAGATTGCAAAAGGAAATGAAATGGGACTTTCTTTTATGAAATGTATATCGAAAAAGTAAGCAATTAATTATGGTAACCTTTGCGTAGCCATACTGCGCCTCAGCGACCGCTGCTGCCAGGAGGATAGTTGCGAGAACAATACTGCCAAGAGAAGAAACGAAAACGTTTTTCATTATGTCATTTCAGTATTGATCGTAAGATATGTAAAGATGAACTGATGCAATTATATCATAATTTTTCAGGCGACGAACCGAATCATGTTGGTCATGTAGAAGTGACGCTGTTGCCGGAACGAAGCACTGCTGAGCGCTGCAGAGTCGGCCTGCCGTCGACGGCCTTTTATACTTGCATTTTCTCCTTCGTGGCCTTCCCGCCCACTCGACACGGGCGCCGCATGAGGGAATTCGAGAACTGGATTTATAGCTTATACTTTTATTATAGACATCATGCGCAAAAGAGCAACGGATGCTGAGAATACATATATATCGGACTGGTAGACCATATATGGATAACAGTGTGCGTTCTATTATAAAATAAAGGAAATATAGTTAGGGCCCGCAGTCGTAGGCCTGAGTGGATTCCACGAAGGTCAGGAGAGAAACGCCGGGCCTATATAAAGGCCGCCA
>NC_091585.1:17990631-17993131 GCF_042767895.1 Penaeus vannamei
ACAAGCTATTAATCTATTTATTAATTAAAAAACGGGAAGAAAAGAGTAATTGAATGTAAAATTGATTTTTTTTTATAGTTTTTTTTTATAAGTTTTAAAGTTAGTTCTTTGATTTTTTGTAGATATTTCAATCGAGTGATTATTTTTTGTAGGGTTTATTCAAATAATCTTGGACATGTTTTCTTGTCCATATATTCGATTTCTGTTAACATATTATTAGAAAATATAAAAGAATATTCTCTTTTGTTGATCAAATTTAGCATAAATTCACCTCCTTTATCCTTAAATAAGTCATAAATTATTAGGGGGTGCGAGGACACACTAAAATTTTCTTAGGGGTGCGGGCGTAAAACAAGTTGGGAACGTCTATTCTGCTCGAAATTTGTTGTCAAATTTTATTCTTCAATTTCCAATATCCTTATGACATGTGTAATATTATATTAGTCTTTTGTTATCCATCCCTCTAATGATACAATACATAATATATATCTACAATGTCTTTCTCTCCATTTCATTTATCTATTTACTATTATTAGTATTATTATTTTTATTTCATTTTTATTTTTTACACACTCTTACTAATAAGCATGAAATATAAACGTATTTACCTCGACAAGGTTCAGTAACGGTGACGTACTGCAGCCCTTGCGCCCTGGTAACCGTCTGGGTCACATAACTATTTCTTGTCACAGTTACCGTGGCGTAACGTGGTACATACTCAGTCACGGTGACGTATGCCTGCTGGGCCTGTGAGAGAGGAGAGGTAATGATGATAATGATGATAATGGTTGTGGTTATAAATGATGATAATGATGATAATGGGTGTGGTTATAAATGATGATGATGATAATAATGGTTGTGGTTATAAATGATGATGATGATAATGGTTGTGGTTATAAACGATGATGATAATGGTTGTGGTTATAAATGATAATGATGATAATGGTTGTGGTTATAAATGATGATAATGATAATAATGGTTGTGGTTATAAATGATAATGATAAAAATGGTTGTGGTTATAAATGATGATGATGATAATGGTTGTGGTTATAAATGATGATGATGATAATGGGTGTGGTTATAAATGATGATGATGATAATAATGGTTGTGGTTATAAATGATGATGATGATAATAATGGTTGTGGTTATAAATGCTGATGGTTAATAATGATAATGATAATATTGGTTGTGATTATATATGGTGATTATAAATGACGATAATGATGATATTCGCTGTGATTGTAAATGATGATGGCTGACGATGATAATGATAATATTGGGTGTGATTATAAATGGCGATAGCTAATGAGGATAATGATAATATTGGTTATGATTGCGATGGTGATGATGAATGCTGCTGCTGATGATTTTAGTTGTGATTATGATAATGCGGATAAAGGATATTGATAATAATACTGATACTGGTTGTGATGATGATGATAATAAGGGATATTGATAAAATTATATGATTGGTTGTGATGGTGTGAGAATGATGGTGAATAATGATAATAATAATTCTGGAAGATAGTAATGAGGATGAATAATGATGATGATGGTCACAATCATTGTGATGATGACAAGAATGATGATATCATCACCAATAGCAATAACAGCAGAGACAGCAACAACAATAATAATAGTGATGATAATGGATAAGGGTTACTGGTAGAATTACAACAGAAACAACACTAATATCAGTATTTGTAATGATTGTAGCAATAATAGTTATCATAAAAGTGATGACAATAAACGTAATGTCAAAAATAACAATAACAACAAAAATGATGATACCTACACAATATTGGTGATGAGCATAATGATGATGATGATGCTAATAACAGCAACAACAGTGATAATACTAACAGTCAAAAATGCAATGGCAATTTCACTAACAAAGACAGGAAAATGATAACAGTGTATATGAAACTATTGATAGTAACAATGATATTCACATTCAGAATAACTGGCTTACTAAGTATTTCTGTCAGAATAACGTACTGAGAGATACAAACTAAATATTGAAAATAGCATGGAAACATATGCAAAACTAATAACAATAATAATAATAATGATAATAAAGATAATACTAACAATAAAAAGTATTGATAGAAATGACAATAAATGTAATGATAAAAGTGACAACAGTAATAGTAATAATAAAAATGATAATGGTAATAATAAAAATAATAACACCATTAATAGTAATAATTCCGTTCTTGATGATAATAATAATAATGAAAATAATGATAATGATAATATTAATAATGATGATAATAATAATGATAATAATAATATGATAATGATAACAATGATAATTATAATAACAATAATGATAACAACAACAACAACAACAATAATAATAATAATAACAATAATTTTGCTGTTGACCAACCTGGAAAAATTGTGGATCTGGTGATGCTGCTGCTGTCGCTGCCATCGCCACGAGAGCCAAGATAATGCTGCGGAGAAATGCTGAGGATAATGCTGAGGAAAGCATG
>NC_091585.1:18031411-18035971 GCF_042767895.1 Penaeus vannamei
AGCCACAGATACTCTCCATTTCTCCAAGTCGCCCTATGCCCTTAACCCTTTCCTCTTTTACTGACCTCTGCTGTACTTCATTTACTTCCCCTTTACCCTGTTCACTACCATACTATCCTACAGTGTTCTATAACCATTAACATCTAACATGTTTTATCCTAAGCTAAATTTTATCCTTTTTGCCACAATCCTTTACCATAGTGGTATATGACCTTTTATAGTGCTATATGACCTTTGATGTCTAGCACTTTTATTCTGCTCTAGAAAAGGATCAACTACATTCCATTTGTGCAAAAGAATGTATTTCCTCAAATGATGATTATCCAGTGTCCCAAGGGTCTGAAAACACTGCATATACAATGCCTCCAATGCACTTTCACAAGTCCTAAGCAATTTCATCTACTGCACCCACTTTGGGTTAACCTGGGTCTGTTGTTCCTGTAGACCAACAGTTAAAACTTAAACTACTATATATAGTTTAGAGAGGAAGAGGGAGAGGGAGAGAGGGAGAGGGAGAGAGAGAGAGAGAGAGAGAGAGAGAGAGAGAGAGAGAGAGAGAGAGAGAGAGAGAGAGAGAGAGAGAGTATGTATGCAGAGATTGACCTCCATCATCACCTGACAAAAAAAAAGTATGCAGAGATTGACCTCCATCATCACCTGACAAAAACAAACTGAAGTGTCTTATCTTGTTAATGTTATGAGGTTGTGTAACTGTGGTGTTGTGAAAATTGGTAGGCCTGCATCTTCCCTTTTTTGTAAAATACCAGTTGCTTAAACATTAAGGGTCGAATTCATAAAGGGTGATTAGTAGTTGTAAGTTCCGATTAATCAGTTTCAGGGCCTGCATTTAATTACTTCAGATCTGTAAATAGGCCAATTTATTTCGGACAATCTATTTTCAAACGCTGTCTTTGCTAAGCGGCCTTTAGGAATTCCAACCTCAGTCTCTAAGCGTTGTTTTAAGTGGTACTGTAGCGTGTTGAACTTTACTTTACTCTTTACCGTGCCTTACTTGCAATAGGAACAACGAAGGGAAGGGCAAGAAAACACACGAATATGCACTTCCCTTCGTTGTTCCTATTGCAATCTTTTCAACATGAATTCCACACGTGCCTTACGTATACAGAAATGTACAATAGTTGCGCTCACTGCCACCACCCGTTTAGTACGTACGGGAACGGGGTGTTATTTGGGAGAAGAGAAATGTGTGAAGGGCTTGTAGAAAGGAGGGGAAAGATTGTGTACAAATGTTGTGATGTTGTGTAGTGTAGAATGTATGATTCAACAAGACAGGGTAAACGTAACCAGAGCTGGGAGGACGACCACGGGAATTTCACCACGTGTGAAGGATTTCGGATAAGGCTATTTTATATTATCGACAATTCTTAAAGGCAGGTTAATGAACCAGCAAGCACTTAATAATCATCATCAGGTAAGTTAATGAACCAGCAAGCACTTAATAATCATCATCGGGTAAGTTAATGAACCAGCAAGCACTTAATAATCATCATCAGGTAAGTTAATGAACCAGCAAGCATTTAATAATCATCATCAGGGAAGTCAATGAACCAGCAAGCACTTAATAACCATCATCAGGTAAGTCAATGAACCAGCAAGCACTTAATAATCATCATCAGGTAAGTTAATGAACCAGCAAGCACTTAATAGTCATCATCAGGTAAGTTAATGAACCAGCAAGCACTTAATAATCATCATGAGGTAAGTTAATGAACCAGCAAGCACTTAATAATCATCATGAGGTAAGTTAATGAACCAGCAAGCACTTAATAGTCATCATCAGGTAAGTTAATGAACCAGCAAGCACTTAATAGTCATCATCAGGTAAGTTAATGAACCAGCAAGCACTTAATAATCGTCATCAGGTAAGTTAATGAACCAGCAAGCACTTAATAGTCATCATCAGGTGTTAATGAACCAGCAAGCACTTAATAATCATCATCAGGTAAGTTAATGAACCAGCAAGCACTTAATAATCATCATGAGGTAAGTTAATGAACCAGCAAGCATTAATAATCATCATCAGGTAAGTTAATGAACCAGCAAGCACTTAATAATCATCATCAGGTAAGTTAATGAACCGGCAAGCACTTAATGATCATCAGGTAAGTTAATGAACCAGCAAGCACTTAATTATCATCATCAGGTAAGTTGATGAACCAGCAGGCACTTAATAATCATCACCAGGTAAGTTAATGAACCAGCAAGCACTTAATAATCATCATCAGGTAAGTTAATGAACCAGCAAGCACTTAATAATCATCATC
This sequence comes from Penaeus vannamei, assembly GCF_042767895.1. Taxonomy (NCBI): domain Eukaryota; kingdom Metazoa; phylum Arthropoda; class Malacostraca; order Decapoda; family Penaeidae; genus Penaeus; species Penaeus vannamei. Next base: position 18,033,697 of record NC_091585.1, read on the forward strand.
AGGTAAGTTAATGAACCAGCAAGCACTTAATAATCATCATCAGGTAAGTTAATGAACCAGCAAGCACTTAATAATCATCACCAGGTAAGTTAATGAACCAGCAAGCACTTAATAATCATCATCAGGTAAGTTAATGAACCAGCAAGCACTTAATAATCATCACCAGGTAAGTTAATGAACCAGCAAGCACTTAATAATCATCGCCAGGTAAGTTAATGAACCAGCAAGCACTTAATTATCATCATCAGGTAAGTTGATGAACCAGCAGGCACTTAATAATCATCACCAGGTAAGTTAATGAACCAGCAGGCACTTAATAATCATCATCAGGTAAGTTAATGAACCAGCAAGCACTTAATAATCATCATCAGGTAAGTTAATGAACCAGCAAGCACTTAATAATCATCATCAGGTAAGTTAATGAACCGGCAAGCACTTAATAATCATCACCAGGTAAGTTAATGAACCTGCAAGCACTTAATAATCATCATCAGGTAAGTTAATGAACCAGCAGGCACTTAATAATCATCATCAGGTAAGTTAATGAACCAGCAGGCACTTAATAATCATCACCAGGTAAGTTAATGAACCAGCAGGCACTTAATAATCATCATCAGGTAAGTTAATGAACCAGCAAGCACTTAATGATCATCATCAGGTAAGTTAATGAACCAGCAAGCACTTAACAATCATCATCAGGTAAGTTAATGAACCTGCAAGCACTTAATAATCATCATCAGGTAAGTTAATGAACCAGCAAGCACTTAAATCATCAGGTAAGTTAATGAACCAGCAAGCACTTAATCATCATCATCAGGTAAGTTAATGAACCTGCAAGCACTTAACAATCATCATCAAGTAAGTTAATGAACCAGCAAGCACTTAAATCATCAGGTAAGTTAATGAACCAGCAAGCACTTAATCATCATCATCAGGTAAGTTAATGAATCGGCAAGCACTTAATGATCATCAGGTAAGTTAATGAACCTGCAAGCACTTAATGATCATCAGGTAAGTTTATGAACCAGCAAGCACTTAATAATCATCATCAGGTAAGTTTATGAACCAGCAGGCACTTAATAATCATCATCATCAGGTAAGTTAATGAACCGGCAAGCACTTAATGATCATCAGGTAAGTTAATGAACCAGCAAGCCCTTAATAGTCATCATCAGGTAAGTTAATGAACCAGCAAGCCCTTAATAGTCATCATCAGGTAAGTTAATGAACCAGCAAGCACTTAATAATCATCAGGTAAGTCAATGAACCATCAAGCACTTAATAATCATCATCAGGTAAGTTAATGAACCAGCAAGCACTTAATAATCATCATCAGGTAAGTTAATGAACCAGCAAGCACTTAATAATCATCATCAGGTAAGTTAATGAACCAGCAAGCACTTAATAATCATCATCAGGTAAGTTAATGAACCAGCAAGCACTTAATAATCATCATCAGGTAAGTTAATGAACCAGCAAGCACTTAATAATCATCATCAAGTAAGTTAATGAACCAGCAAGCACTTAATTATCATCAGGTACATCAAACTTTTAAAAAATTGAATAAGAGTTAAGAAAATCACTGATCATAGAAATCATTTTTATTATAAAAGCAAAGAATAAAATGAAAACACTTCATAAAACAAATGCAAAAGTCTAAAACAAAACCCAAAAGGAACAGGAACTAGTCTCCTTAAAAATAACTTTAAAAAATCAAAAACTTGAAAAAAAAACAACAAAAGTATGCAAAATAAAATCCGCTTAAAAGAAACGAGCGATAAAAGAGAGCACCAGCATTTCGGTTCTTCTTCGAGTGTATAATCATCTAAAGTAACACTTTGCCACTAAAAAAAAAACTTTTCCCACGACCACTTTACCTTCGTGCTGCAGTATATCAGCCAGAAAAAAAAGAGGTCACCCACGATAAAAAAAGAAAATGATAGGACAGCCTAGTCTAGCGTGTCCCGCCTCCACCTGCAGCAACTCTCGTGAGAACCACCTAATTAAACCTGTGCTCCCAAGGAACACAGGTAGCAGGGCGGGAATGTTTACTTTAACTTAATTTCTTTAATAAAATTCTTTTAATGTAAAGAGTCATACGGCTGTTTTCAAAATAAGCCTTTCTTTAATATAAAACACTTAAAAAGAAAAATAACTAATTAAAAATGAAGATTTTTTTTTATAAAAAAAACGTAATCAAAAGAAAATTTTCAGCCGTGACTCGGCTAAAAATACGTTTTTCGCTGTTTATGCTCTTTTATTTTCTCTTTTAAAA
>NC_091585.1:18036471-18058971 GCF_042767895.1 Penaeus vannamei
ACTGGATAATGAAAAGTGAAAGTCGTTTGAACATCGTTAATGTACAAACAACACGTCAGGTTGTTTTCTGTGATGCGTCAGATTCTCTCTACGATGATGTAATTATGAACAAGTGTAACGGAAGAATATTACATTACTAATCCTTTAAGAAAACTGTGTCAGGAGTGGGATTCGAACCCACGCCCGGAAGACCGGACTGCGACCTGAACGCAGCGCCTTGGACCGCTCGGCCATCCTGACTTATATCTGTGAGACGAGCAAAGGAGAATTTATACAAAACAAAACTAGTTACAGCAATGCGCTAAAAATAGATCCAAAAGTTTTAATGAGATTGCTCATCATTATCATAATTACATACACACGATTCCTGACGGAAGTTCAACATTACTTGTATAGATAATAAACCTTTTCAACAGTGGCTGTAATGCTTATCAGAATGATAGTAATACCAAACCCATCGACATCGCAGATATCACTACTAGTCATTTTCATATCAGATTTGCAGAGAGTTCAGGGTCCTAAGGGACTAAGGGAGGTTTCGCGCGAAGGCAGGATTTGGTATTCAGGCAGGGTGGGATCACGTGGCAGACTGTCGAGTTGTTATTTAGTCAAATTCTGTCCGCGCAAATGTGGTTCTCGGGTAGCTTTCCGCGCACGCTTAGTTCTTTTTTAAATCATCTTCCGCGCATAAAATTCTTTTGACCTTTCCGCGCACTTGTTTCATCATCCGTCCGCGCAAATATAGAGTAAATTATGGTTTCCGCGCATGAAAAAATGTAATATTCCACGCGTAAGAAAAAACGAGGCAGAATCGGTCCTAAGGAGACGATGCAATATATAAAAAGTGCCGAAGAATTTAAATGTGTTGCTTAAAGATGGGGTGGATTTATTTTGGAAATAGTGGTGGGCATAATATAGTGATCTATTTATCTTCCGATACGCCACCTATATCATTCCTGATGTCATTTTTGAGAAAGAGGAGAAAGAAAAATGAGCGTTTTCCAAGTGAAATGCACTTACGCATTCACTTATACAGGTCATACAAGGGTTGCAGTTGCGCCCTGTTGTCAATGTCCGTCAATTCAGACCTCGCTCTGAAATAAGAAATTAATGTTAAAAAATTATTAATCAAAATTTTCTGCTGCGTCAACAGCTACGGTCATTAGCTCCGCGCTCCTACTTGTCACATACACACACATACACAAAGAGGTAACTAATGGAGTGATTGGCGGTGAATCGTTCCAATATGGGAGGCAATTAATGTATAGAGTCAGTAATGTGATTATTCTGTTCAGAATGAACAAGAAAAAATATAAGGAAAAGGGAAATAACAAGGCTTGTAAAGTTCATATAACACCAAATGGAATAAATATGCATCCAAAAGCGAGATAAATGCAATGAGAAATATGAAGAAAATGGAAAAAGTAATCCGAAGCGGTTTCCTTACTTCTTGGAATTGGTCCACAGAAAACGCGACAATTAAAGAAAACGCATGCATAGAAAATGGAGTTATAGAAAAAGCTACATATGTGAAGGTGTTGTGTACTTACTCTGCTTTTACGATCTATAGGATGGTGGTGTCCATTGTTCTCTATATTTGTGCGTCGCTCTGAGTAATCTAAACCAGCATCACTTTACAGATATTACATATTGAAGATTCTGAAAGGTCAGTATCCCATTTTCAAGGGAATTGTAAGTTACACATCACGTGTTATAATAGAGGTTATTTGAAAGATTAAAAATCAATAATAATACAATAGTCATCCAGATAAAACCATCCATTTAGTCATAGAAAATACGATATATTTTGAATGACCAACTATTTTATAACTATACTTAAATACGATATCTCAATCTCAATAGACATACTACTGTCAATATGATTATTGATGCATTTATGTCTTAGATGCTGCTCCATTTTTGTGCATTACTTTATTTCAGAAACTACAAACTAAAGACTATGAACAAGAAAACTGCAAAGCAAACCTCACCTGGGTTTTACACATGTGCAGCCCCACTTCAACAGAATCTTTATGCTACTGTTAGTATGTTCGATGTTGAAATTCATATCAGATTTTCCAAACGTGTTGTACATGAAAAATGGAATTCAATACCAATAATTGCCACGTAGTCAGGTATGGAGAAAGTAGAAATCGCCCACTATTCCAATATAAATTACGGAACGCAGTATTAGACACAGCTGACAGGGGAAAAGATCTTGGGATAATCATGAATAGAAACCTAAATCCAAATTACCATATAAATGAAAAGGTTCATAAAATGCTAGGATTGATTGCCAACATAAAGAGGGCATTCGCGTATCTGGACGAAGATATGGTCAAGAAGATTATTATAGCAATCATAAGACCAAGTCTTGAGTACGGTGCAGAGGCATGGAGTCCATACTTAAAAAAAAGATATTGACAAACTGGAAAGAGTCCAAAGAGCGGCGACAAGATGGGCACCTACCCTAAGAGATCTGAGTTACGAAGACAGACTACAGAAATTAGGACTTACTACCTTGGAAGAAAGAAGAAAATGGGGGGACATGATTATGCTTTTCAACTGCATTACAGAGAGAGTGAAGATAGATAAGGATGACTTTTTGATCTTAAACACAAGAAGATCGAGAGGACACAACAAAAAGTTGACAGTAAAAAGAGGTGATAAAGATATCAAAAATATAGTTTCCCAACCAGAACTATCGAATCGTGGAACAGTCTTCCTAATCAAGTAGTGTGTGCCAAAACTGCATCAATTTAAAAAGTTATACGATAATTTAAACATAGCAGACGGGACCACCTGAGCATAGCTTTTCTCCCGTATTCAAACAACTAGGTAAGAACACACATACACACACACACACACACACACACACACACACACACACACACACACACACACACACACACATATACATATATATATATATATATATATATATATATATATATATATATATATATATGTGTGTGTGTGTGTGTGTATGTGTGTGTGTGTGTGTGTGTGTGTGTGTGTGTGTGTATGTATATGTATATATATATATATATATATATATATATATATATATATATATATATATATATATATAGTTCTAAACGGAAACAATATTCTCAACTTGTTTAAGTATAAACTTTAATTGATTTATTAATTAAAGCAATATTTTACGAAATAAGGCGTAAAGAAGCCAACACGGTTTAAGGTCTAATATTTTAGATACTGAAATAAAGAGAAGCATGGCAATGTAACAATTATAGCTACCAAGTAGTTATCTGCTCAGTTCAGAAAATATAAGTAGACGTAAATACCTTACATCTATGGGCGTTTTCTGTCCGTGCCATAAAAGATAATCCAGTATTAAAGTTTAATCCAGATCTATAGTGCGCATGCGCTTTGGCCGCGTCCAGAATCAACTTTTAGTGCACCTCTTTAATATTAAGGGGCCCTCACACGATCATTTTTTTCGTCAATTAATTGCTATCAATTTATTGACGTCAATGAATTGATGGAGAAATTGACCGTGTGAGGGGGACATTGATATCAATTTAATTGAAACAATGTCATTGAGTCAATTCATTGATAGATCAAAACTCCTTTGATATTTATTGATGGGTCTTCAATAAAATTGAGCGTGTGTGGGCAAAGCGTCAATATTGATCAATAATTTAGTGTTTTCCCTTGCAGCAGTGAAAGAGTCGTCATCGTAATCATGGCTGAAAAGAAGAAAGAAAGTGAGCGTAAAATGATGATGGAGATAATCGACGTTTATAGATCCTTATCGGCCTTGTGGAAAATAAAATCCGACGAGTACAGTGACCGGGAGAAAAAGGCTGACGCATATAAAATATTGTATGGAAAATATAAAGAACATTATCCAAATGCTACACTGGAAGAAATGAAAAAGAAAATAAATACCCTTCGCACGAATTTCCGGGCTGAATTGCGCAATGTGGAAAGATTCGGCGTCCATTCTGAGGAAATTCCTGTAATCCTCTGGCTCGTCGTCCCTTAATTCCCTCAGCAATATTGTATGTCCTTGTTCCCTTCGACAGAGATACCATTTCTTTACCCACTTACTCCTCTTCTTTCGCTTTGGAGTGTCCAGAGCAAGCACTACTCCAAGTGCCACAGATGCTTTCATCTCGAAATTATGAATCAAACTGAAAATTGAAGTAAAATCATTGACCGTGTGAGGGCACAGTGATTTCCATCAATTCATTGACGTCAATAAATTGATATCAATTAACTGACGAAAAAATTGATCGTGTGAGGGCCCCTTTAAGCTCATTTTTTAATCCTGCACATGCGCAGAAGGGACAAGTTAATCCCACCAATCATATACTGTTACGTCACGTGCCCGTCATGAACTTCACGGATGCCATCGCTTGAGTTACCATTCAGAGTTATTTTCGGCAATAACATCGATCGTCTTAGAATTTTCATACTTCGTATTTATTATGAAAATGAAATTATATATATATTTACACAAATGATCAAATATTCTGATAAAGGAAATAACTTATGGCAATGAATATAAAAACCAATATAATCCCACGAGGAATCTTTGAAGTTCAGAGGCTGCGGGCATGGAACTCATATTTCCAGGTTAGTGAAACAAAAATTATATGGTCAAGGTCACACAAGTTGACGTTTTAAATCAAATATGAACCAGTGTTTTAAAGAAGAATTATGTGCTGAGTTTTTTCAGTTACTTTACTGAAAAATTAACAGGTATACTTTTCTGTGGATCTCCTGAACAGCACCCTGAAGAAAACATGTTTCCTTCCTCCAACACGATTCAACGCAGCAAAGAGCTGTGCGAGGAAACTGCGCGATGGATATTAATTGGTGAATGTCATTTTTGTACTTGAGTGTCATTGAAATAGAGATTGGTTTTATAGTTGTTAGAGCAGTTTCGTTACCCATTTTACTACTAAAAATATAAGATCGTTATCATGAAAGAAAATAGAATATTGTATAAATAATCGTTTCCCTTATAAGCCTACTTGTGCCTCGCTATTATCAAATGAAGATCAAACTGCATCTTGAGTGACTGACTACAACTTTCTATAACAACCACCTTTTCTCCAATCTATAAAGATGAATATCAGTTGTCAGAAAAATCTTTTGACAATGCTGTGTCTAAATGCAAATTGCAAGGTTTATTTATCCAAGTAAATTTTATATCGGACTGCAAATCTTTAGGTAATATCTTTAAAAGTGTCTTCTATATCATATGCGTAGGGACATGAAGGGTGAATGTTGAATGGATATCTTTTGAGTGATTTTGTTGCTTATTTACAGGTATGAGTGCATGACTTGCTCCAAACGCTACCCTACACAACATGCAACAGTTATGTGTGAAGAGCAACTGCACAGAAACGTTTCAAAATACCACAGTTTTTTTCAGCAATAAAAAGACAGTAAATCTCAGCTCCCACCCTTTAGATTTGTAAAACCTATTCCGACACGCCCAGAAATACGAGACCAGAATCCTATTTAACCTTCTTAAACCCGAAACTATGAACGTGATGTCCAATTAATGCAAATTAGATTGTTATTGATTTTCACATGAGAAAGAAAATGGTTGATTCTTTATTTTCTTGTTTTGCTGTAATCCAAAAATACACCTACAAGACGTTGACACCAATAATTGACATGGCCTAACATTATATTATATACGACAATTGACAATAATCATAGAATAAGTTATTATGTAAATATCGTCGTATCTTACGCATAATTTCCAGTTACCTTTGTTAATATCAAATGATTTCATATTTCCACAATAATGACAGCCTTATTTCTATAAATAAAGGTAAAGCTAAACGAAAATTTGAGTAAATAAGCCAACAGAATTACATGCACATATTCAGGGGAAACTGAAGTAAATCGAGCTAAGACCACAAATCCAAAAGCTACACAAAATTATTATAGTGCTACATACGTAACATCTGTACCAAGAAAGTTGATTTATGTCGTTATCATTATCATGTACAACAACTACCATAACAAAAGACAGATGTGTGATTAGCACAGTGATTCTCAAAGCTTCCGCAACGGCAAAGTATTTTGTGAGACGTTTGTTTATATATATACGTGTGTGTGTGTGTGTGTGTGTGTGTGTGTGTGTGTGTGTGTGTGTGTGTGTGTGTGTGTGCATGTATGAATATGGTGGAAAAAAAAACTCAATGCACAAACTAGATTTATTGAAATGAATGAGAGAACTACAGATCCGTATCAATTTAGTTAAATGGAATGGCACACTCAAAAGATAAGATTAGACTATAATCTGATAAAAAAAAATAATAAACATTACTGTGTTTTCAACTTTAGTAAGTATAAGCAATTTTGAGTATGAATTAGTATCATGTTTGGTTGTAAATTTTCGTTTACGCAGTATATCTAACTTCTGGCTTGGGGCTTTTGCTTATGTGTATGTAATTTATTCTTTGTTTTTCTTTCTTTCTTTCTTTCTTTCGTTTTGCGTATACCGAGGAGCAGCAGAAGTAAAAGGAAAAAATCAAACTGCCAATTTCTCCACTTTTGACCCTACTCTATGGCTCTTTTCGCATATATCCGGCAACTTTTGAAAAAAGAAAAAAAAACTATTCGTTCAATTCCTACATTATGTCGAACTTCATTACCGGCGTGTGTATTTGGGAAGCTTAACGTAGACATAATTTCAGAAATAGAGGAGTTTCTCTTCCCAAATTACCTCAACCGTTTTCTATAGTATTGTTTATCTTTGAACGAGTGAGGCAAAGAGCTGTGCGAGGAAACTGCGCAATGGATATTAATTGGTGAATGTCATTTTTGTACTTGAGTGTCATTGAAATAAAGATTGGTTTTATAGTTGTTAGAGCAGTTTCGTTACCCATTTTACTACTATAAATATAAGATCGTTATCATGAAAGAAAATAGAATATTGTATAAATAATCGTTTTCCTTATAAGTAAGCCTACTTGTGCCTCGTTATTATCAAATGAAGATCAAACTGCATCTTGAGTGACTGACTACAACTTTCTATAACAACCACCTTTTCTCCAATCTTATATAAAGATGAATATCAGTTGTCAGAAAAATCTTTTGACAATGCTGTGTCTAAATGCAAATTGTAAGGTTTATTTATCCAAGTAAATTTTAGATCGGACTGCAAATCTTTAGGTAATATCTTTAAAAGTGTCTTCTATATCATATGCGTAGGGACATGAAGGGTGAATGTTGAATGGATATCTTTTGAGTGATTTTGTTGCTTATTTACAGGTATGAGTGCATGACTTGCTCCAAACGCTACCCTACACAACATGCAACAGTTATGTGTGAGGAGCAACTGCACAGAAACGTTTCAAAATACCACAGTTTTTTTTTCAGCAATAAAAAGACAGTAAATCTCAGCTCCCACCCTTTAGATTTGTAAAACCTATTCCGCCACGCCCAGAAATACGAGACCAGGATCCTATCTAACCTTCTTAAACCCGAAACTATGAACGTGATGGCCAAGTAATACAGAATAGATTGTTATTGATTTTCACATGATACAAAACATGGCTGATTCTTTATTTTCTTTTTTTTTTAAGTAATCCAAAAATACATCTCTACAGTACGTTGACATCTGTTGTTGACATTGCCTACAGTATATTATATACGACAATTGACAATAATCATAGAATAAGTTATTATGTAAATATCGTCGTATCTTACGCATAATTTCCAGTTACCTTTGTTAATATCAAATGATTTCATATTTCCACAATAATGACAGCCTTATTTCTATAAATAAAGGTAAAGCTAAACGAAAATTTGAATAAATAAGCCAACAGCATTACATGCACATAATCAGGGGAAACTGAAGTAAATCGAGCAAAACCCACAAATCCAAAAGCTACACAAAATTATTATAGTGCTACATACGTATCATCTGTACCAACAAAGTTGATTTATGTCGTTATCATTCTTATGTACAACAACTACCATAACGAAAGACAGATGTGTGATTAGCACAGTGATTCTCAAAGCTTCCGCAACGGCAAAGTATTTTGTGAGACGTTTGTTTGTATATATACGTGTGTGTGTGTGTGTGTGTGTGTGTGTGTGTGTGTGTGTGTGTGTGTGTGCATGTATGAATATGGTGGAAAAAAATCAATGCACAAACTAGATTTATTGAAATGAATGAGAGAACTACAGCTCCGTATCAATTTAGTTAAATGGAATGGGACACTCAAAAGATAAGATTAGACTATAATCTGATTAAAAAGATAATAATAAATAAATAAACATTACTGTGTTTTCAACTTAAGTAAGTATAAGCAATTTTGAGTATGAATTAGTATCATGTTTGGTTGTAAATTTTCGTTTACGCAGTATATCTAACTTCTGGCTTGGGTCTTTTGCTTACGTGTATGTATTTTATTCTTTGTTTTTCTTTCTTTCTTTCTTTCTTTCTTTCTTTCGTTTTGCGTATACCGAGGAGCAGCAGAAGTAAAAGGAAAAAATCAAACTGCCAATTTCTCCACTTTTGACCCTACTCTATGGCTCTTTTCGCATATATCCGGCAACTTTCGAAAAAAGACAAAAAAAAAAAAAAAAAAAATATTCGCTCAATCCCTACATTATGTCGAACTTCATTACCGGCGTGTGTATTTGGGAAGCTTAACGTAGACATAATTTCAGAAATAGAGGAGTATCTCCTCCCAAATTACCTCAACCGTTTTCTATAGTATTGTTTATCTTTGAACGAGTGAGGCAAAGAGCTGTGCGAGGAAACTGCGCGATGGATATTAATTGGTGAATGTCATTTTTGTACTTGAGTGTCATTGAAATAAAGATTGGTTTTATAGTTGTTAGAGCAGTTTCGTTACCCATTTTACTACTATAAATATAAGATCGTTATCATGAAAGAAAATAGAATATTGTATAAATAATCGTTTCCCTTATAAGTAAGCCTACTTGTGCCTCGTTATTATCAAATGAAGATCAAACTGCATCTTGAGTGACTGACTACGACTTTCTATAACAACCACCTTTTCTCCAATCTATAAAGATGAATATCAGTTGTCAGAAAATTCTTTTGACAATGCTGTGTCTAAATGCAAATTGCAAGGTTTATTTATCCAAGTAAATTTTAGATCGGACTGCAAATCTTTAGGTAATATCTTTAAAAGTGTCTTCTATATCATATGCGTAGGGACATGAAGGGTGAATGTTGAATAGATATCTTTTGAGTGATTTTGTTGCTTATTTACAGGTGTGAGTGCATGACTTGCTCCAAACGCTACCCTACACAACATGCAACAGTTATGTGTGAGGAGCAACTGCACAGAAACGTTTCAAAATACCACAGTTTTTTTTTTTTCAGCAATAAAAAGACAGTAAATCTTAGCTCCCACCCTTTAGATTTGTAAAACCTATTCCGACACGCCCAGAAATACGAGACCAGGATCCTATTTACCCTTCTTAAACCCGAAACTATGAACTTGATGGCCAAGTACTACAGAATAGATTGTTATTGATTTTCACATGATACAGAAAATGGTTGATTCTTTATTTTCTTTTTAGTAATCCAAAAATACATATATACAGCACGTTGACATCTGATATTGACATTGCCTACAGTATATTATATACGACAATTGACAATAATCATAGAATAAGTTATTATGTAAATATCGTCGTATCTTACGATGATTTCCAGTTAACTTTGTTAATATCAAATGATTTCATATTTCCACAATAATGACAGCCTTATTTCTATAAATAATGGTAAAGCTAAACGAAAATTTGAGTAAATAAGCCAACAGAATTACATGCACATAATCAGGGGAAACTGAAGTAAATCGAGCTAAGACCACAAATCCAAAAGCTACACAAAATTATTATAGTGCTACATACGTATCATCTGTACCAAGAAAGTTGATTTATGTCGTTATCATTATCATGTACAACAACTACCATAACAAAAGACAGATGTGTGATTAGCACAGTGATTCTCAAAGCTTCCGCAACGGCAAAGTATTTTGTGAGACGTTTGTTTGTATATATACGTGTGTGTGTGTGTGTGTGTGAATATGGTGGAAAAAAAACTCAATGCACAAACTAGATTTATTGAAATGAATGAGAGAACTACAGATCCGTATCAATTTAGTTAAATGGAATGGGACACTCAAAAGATAAGATTAGAATAATCTGATAAAAAAAAAAATAAACATTACTGTGTTTTCAACTTTAGTAAGTTTAAGCAATTTTGAGTATGAATTAGTATCATGTTTGGTTGTAAATTTTCGTTTACGCTGTATATCTAACTTCTGGCTTGGGGCTTTTGCTTATGTGTATGTATTTTATTCTTTGTTTTTCTTTCTTTCTTTCTTTCTTTCTTTCTTTCGTTTTGCGTATACCGAGGAGCAGCAGAAGTAAAAGGAAAAAATCAAACTGCCAATTTCTCCACTTTTGACCCTACTCTATGGCTCTTTTCGCATATATCCGGCAACTTTCGAAAAAAAAAAAAACTATTCGCTGAATCCCTACATTATGTCGAACTTCATTACCGGCGTGTGTATTTGGGAAGCTTAACGTAGACATAATTTCAGAAATAGAGGAGTTTCTCTTCCCAAATTACCTCAACCGTTTTCTATAGTATTGTTTATCTTTGAACGAGTGAGGCAAAGAGCTGTGCGAGGAAACTGCGCGATGGATATTAATTGGTGAATGTCATTTTTGTACTTGAGTGTCATTGAAATAAAGATTGGTTTTATAGTTGTTAGAGCAGTTTCGTTACCCATTTTACTACTATAAATATAAGATCGTTATCATGAAAGAAAATAGAATATTTTATAAATAATCGTTTCCCTTATAAGTAAGCCTACTTGTGCCTCGTTATTATCAAATGAAGATCAAACTGCATCTTGAGTGACTGACTACAACTTTCTATAACAACCACCTTTTCTCCAATCTATAAAGATGAATATCAGTTGTCAGAAAATTCTTTTGACAATGCTGTGTCTAAATGCAAATTGCAAGGTTTATTTATCCAAGTAAATTTTATATCGGACTGCAAATCTTTAGGTAATATCTTTAAAAGTGTCATCTATATCATATGCGTAGGGACATGAAGGGTGAATGTTGAATGGATATCTTTGCAGTGATTTTGTTGCTTATTTACAGGTATGAGTGCATGACTTGCTCCAAACGCTACCCTACACAACATGCAACAGTTATGTGTGAAGAGCAACTGCACAGAAACGTTTCAAAATACCACAGTTTTTTTTCAGCAAATCTCAGCTTCCACCCTTTAGATTTGTAAAACCTATTCCAACACGCCCAGAAATACGAGACCAGGATCCTATCTAACCTTCTTAAACCCGAAACTATGAACTTGATGGCCAAGTAATAAAGAATAGATTATTATTGATTTTCACATAATACAGAAAATGGTTGATTCTTTATTTTCTTTTTCTTTTTTTTATTTAGTAATCCAAAAATACATCTCTACAGTACGTTGACATCTGTTATTGACATTGCCTACAGTATATTATATACGACAATTGACAATAATCATAGAATAAGTTATTATGTAAATATCGTCGTATCTTACGCATAATTTCCAGTTACCTTTGTAAATATCAAATGATTTCATATTTCCACAATAATGACAGCCTTATTTCTATAAATAAAGGTAAAGCTAAACGAAAATTTGAGTAAATAAGCCAACAGAATTACATGCACATAATCAGGGGAAACTGAAGTAAATCGAGCAAAACCCACAAATCCAAAAGCTACACAAAATTATTATAGTGCTACATACGTATCATCTGTACCAACAAAGTTGATTTATGTCGTTATCATTCTTATGTACAACAACTACCATAACGAAAGACAGATGTGTGATTAGCACAGTGATTCTCAAAGCTTCCGCAACGGCAAAGTATTTTGTGAGACGTTTGTTTGTATATATACGTGTGTGTGTGTGTGTGTGTGTGTGTGTGTGTGTGTGTGTGTGTGTGTATTTGTGTGTGTGTGCATGTATGAATATGGTGGAAAAAAATCAATGCACAAACTAGATTTATTGAAATGAATGAGAGAACTACAGCTCCGTATCAATTTAGTTAAATGGAATGGGACACTCAAAAGATAAGATTAGACTATAATCTGATTAAAAAGATGATAAATAAATAAACATTACTGTGTTTTCAACTTAAGTAAGTATAAGCAATTTTGAGTATGAATTAGTATCATGTTTGGTTGTAAATTTTCGTTTACGCAGTATATCTAACTTCTGGCTTGGGTCTTTTGCTTACGTGTATGTATTTTATTCTTTGTTTTTCTTTCTTTCTTTCTTTCGTTTTGCGTATACCGAGGAGCAGCAGAAGTAAAAGGAAAAAATCAAACTGCCAATTTCTCCACTTTTGACCCTACTCTATGGCTCTTTTCGCATATATCCGGCAACTTTCGAAAAAAGACAAAAAAAAAACTATTCGCTCAATCCCTACATTATGTCGAACTTCATTACCGGCGTGTGTATTTGGGAAGCTTAACGTAGACATAATTTCAGAAATAGAGGAGTATCTCCTCCAAAATTACCTCAACCGTTTTCTATAGTATTGTTTATCTTTGAACGAGTGAGGCAAAGAGCTGTGCGAGGAAACTGCGCGATGGATATTAATTGGTGAATGTCATTTTTGTACTTGAATGTCATTGAAATAGAGATTGGTTTTATAGTTGTTAGAGCAGTTTCGTTACCCATTTTACTACTATAAATATAAGATCGTTATCATGAAAGAAAATAGAATATTTTATAAATAATCGTTTCCCTTATAAGTAAGCCTACTTGTGCCTCGTTATTATCAAATGAAGATCAAACTGCATCTTGAGTGACTGACTACAACTTTCTATAACAACCACCTTTTCTCCAATCTATAAAGATGAATATCAGTTGTCAGAAAATTCTTTTGACAATGCTGTGTCTAAATGCAAATTGCAAGGTTTATTTATCCAAGTAAATTTTATATCGGACTGCAAATCTTTAGGTAATATCTTTAAAAGTGTCTTCTATATCATATGCGTAGGGACATGAAGGGTGAATGTTGAATGGATATCTTTGCAGTGATTTTGTTGCTTATTTACAGGTATGAGTGCATGACTTGCTCCAAACGCTACCCTACACAACATGCAACAGTTATGTGTGAAGAGCAACTGCACAGAAACGTTTCAAAATACCACAGTTTTTTTTCAGCAAATCTCAGCTTCCACCCTTTAGATTTGTAAAACCTATTCCAACACGCCCAGAAATACGAGACCAGGATCCTATTTATACTTCTTCAACCCGAAACTATGAACGTGATGTCCAAGTAATATAGAATAGATTGTTGTTGATTTTCACATGATACAGAACATGGTTAATTCTTTTCTTTCTTTTTGTGATTCAAAAATACATATACAACACATTGACTCCAATTATTGACATTGCCTACAATATATTATATACGACAATTGACAATAATCATAGAATAAGTTATTATGTAAATATCGTCGTATCTTACGCATAATTTCCAGTTACCTTTGTAAATATCAAATAATTTCATATTTCCACAATAATGACAGCTTTATTTCTAAAAATAAAGGTAAAGCTAAACGAAAATTTGAATAAATAAGCCAACAGAATTACATGCACATAATCAGGGGAAACTGAAGTAAATAGAGCTAAGACCACAAATCCAAAAGCTACACAAAATTATTATAGTGCTACATACGTAACATCTGTACCAAGAAAGTTGATTTATGTCGTTATCATTATCATGTACAACAACTACCATAACAAAAGACAGATGTGTGATTAGCACAGTGATTCTCAAAGCTTCCGCAACGGCAAAGTATTTTGTAAGACGTTTGTTTGTTTATATACGTGTGTGTGTGTGTGTGTGTGTGTGTGTGTGTGTGTGTGTGTGTGTGTGTGTGTGTGTGTGTACATGTATGAATATGGTGGAAAAAAATCAATGCACAAACTAGATTTATTGAAATGAATGAGAGAACTGCAGATCCGTATCAATTTAGTTAAATGGAGTGGGACACTCAAAAGATAAGATTAGACTATAATCTGATGAAAAAAAAGAAAAAAAAAAGAAGAAGAATTAGACATTGCTGTTTTCAACTTTAGTCAGTATAAGCAATTTTGAGTATGAATTAGTATCATGTTTGGTTGTAAATTTTCGTTTACGCTGTATATCTAACTTCTGGCTTGGGCCTTTTGCTTACGTGTATGTATGTATTCTTTGTTTTTCTTTCTTTCTTTCTTTCGTTTTGCGTATACCGAGGAGCAGCAGAAGTAAAAGGAAAAAAATCAAACTGCCAATTTCTCCACTTTTTGACCCTACTCTATGGCTCTTTTCGCATATATCCGGCAACTTTCGAAAAAAAGAAAAAAAAAAACTATTCGTTCAATTCCTACATTATGTCGAACTTCATTACCGGCGTGTGTATTTGGGAAGCTTAACGTCGACATCATTTCAGAAATAGAGGAGTTTCTCTTCCCAAATTACCTCAACCGTTTTCTATAGTATTGTTTATCTTTGAACGAGTGAGGCGAGGACGTCAACAAAGTCTTGTGTCTAGATAAGGATATTTTAGAGTAAATATTTGGATCCCACATCTTTTCTGTTTACTAATTCCTGTTACATTAGCTTTTCTTAACTTAATATCTGCCCGTAAATGAACTGGGAGAGCTTAACTAATAGCTTTAAGCAATAATTGAGAAAAAATCGTTTCAGATGACCGGTATTATAGTTGATTTTTTTTTATATTAGTCATTTTTAATGCCCTTCAACACCGCACGGTTACATAACATTGCAAAGTGCAGCCTCACACGTTGAGTTTCTTTTATGCAACTGCAAATTGTTGAAAAACTATATCGGTGTGTAAGAAATTATTATTATCGGTTCAAGAGATATAGGTGGAGGGACTCGTTTTCCCTTTAAATTTTAAGTTATTGTGTATAGAACAGATAATATGCTTCAATTACTAATGTGTAAACAATATCTCTGTTATTATTTTTTTTTTTATTATTGGTATTAGCTTTGTCCTTCTTCTCCTTCTTCTCCTCCTTCTCCTTCTCCTTCTCCTTCTTCTCCTTCTCCTTCTTCTCCTTCTCCTTCTCCTTCTCCTTCTCCTTCTCCTTCTCCTTCTCCTTCTCCTTCTCCTTCTCCTTCTCCTTCTCCTTCTCCTTCTCCTTCTCCTCCTTCTCCTTCTCCTTCTCCTTCTCCTTCTCCTTCTCCTTCTCCTTCTCCTTCTCCTCCTTCTCCTTCTCCTTCTCCTTCTCCTTCTCCTTCTCCTTCTCCTTCTCCTTCTCCTTCTCCTTCTCCTTCTCCTTCTCCTTCTCCTTCTCCTTCTCCTTCTCCTTCTCCTTCTCCTTCTCCTTCTCCTTCTCCTTCTCCTTCTCCTTCTCCTTCTCCTTCTCCTTCTCCTTCCCCTTCCCCTTCCCCTTCCCCTTCCCCTTCCCCTTCCCCTTCCCCTTTCTTCTCCTTGTCCTTGTTTTTGTCTTTCTCCTCCTTCTCCTTGTCCTTCTCCATCTCCCTCTCTTACTACTTTTCCTTGTCCTTCTCCATCTCCCTCTCTTACTACTTTTCCTTTTCCTTTTCCTTTTTGCTTTTCCATTTAACTCTTCTTCGCCTTCTTCTCCTTCTGCTATAAGTATAAGTTATATGATATATAAAGATTTATAGATTAGTCATTAGAACAAATAGGTAAAAAGAATCAAAGAATTTTGAATAGAAATAGAGATTTTTTTATCTCTTTAATACACCAATGTATCTACCATTTAAGATCCTGTAGAGACACAATGTATTATGTCATGTCACATAAATATTCACAAAAATTAAAGCTTTCATCCAGACCATATATTTTAAATGGTGATAGGGGCATACCTTTGTGATGTTGCAAATTAGCAGTTTCTTGCAAATTTATGCATGTGAACAGCTCTTAATCACCCAGATTTTATTCAAGAGCTGCACTGATAGCATTAGGTTTCGATACTCATACAGGAAACTTGTGTGAAGTTGCACAAGTTGGCAAATGTGCATCGATTTATTTGATTCATTTCTTGAAGCCTCGTTTGTAATTGAGTCTCCATCTTCCTAGGGTATCAAGAACTATGCTTCCTCGGGTGCGTCGGGTGTGGTCAAAACTCTTTGGCCGCTACCTCTGGGTTACCAACACTGTGAGCTGCGGAGTTCTCTTAGGGGTCGGAGATGGGATACAGCAGCACATAGAGCGAGCACGAGGAGTTTCCACCAGTGAGCGTTACGACTGGGCACGGACTGGACGGCTGTTCCTCGTTGGTCTCAGCCAGGGACCTCCTCATCATGTGTTCTATGTGTGGTTGGATAAGGTACAAGGAAAGGAAGGATAAAGGGGTAGTTTGGAAGCAGGCAGGGAAGAAAGGAAGGAGGGAAGTGGGATAGAGTAGTACAGAGGGAGGGAAGAATGAAGGAAGGCAGGAAAGAAGGGAGGGGTTAAGTGGAAGGGAGAGAAAAAGGAAAATAAAGATCAAATTTAGGGAAGGATGCTTAGAGGGGGATAGTTCTATTCTACTCATCTTCATCAATATTGTTTTTATTATAAGTAGCATACATGTTGAACAGGCATCTACAATTGGAGTACCTTCCTACTCTCATTTTTACAAATATATTTACAAGAAAAGAAGCTAATAACCTAAACACAGCTGAAGATAAAATATACATAGCTTAGAAATATGTTGTATAGTTTTTTGTCTTATTTCTTTTTTAGTCACAAGAGATCCAATTAGATTTTCTCAGATTTTTCCAATATATATCCACTAACAGCAGTTTTCACTTTCCAGGTTTTACCACAGAAGAATGCAAAAACCGTTTTCAAGAAGATTATGGCCGACCAGTTCTTGGCTGCCCCGTTCTTTGCTGTCACCTTTTTCTTGTTTGCCGGCCTTCTAGAAGGGAAGACGCTGCCTGAAGCCTGGAAGGAGTTCAAACAAAAGTTTCCTGCAGTGTATTTGGTATGTGTGTTATGCCATTATGACTGTTATTGATAATAAGGAGCTAAGCCCTTTGTGCATATTATAATCATTATAATTATTATTAGTAGTAGTAATGTTATACTAACAATGATGATTATTATCATTATTATTTTTGTTATCATTACTATTATCCTTATCATCATCATCATCATTATCATCATCATCATCATCATCATCATCATCATCATCATCATCATTATTACTATATTTAGCTGTTACAACAACAATGATAATGATAAAAAAAAATGTTATTGTAATTATTATGAATGTTGTTGATATTAATATTATTATTATTATTATTATTGTCTTTATTGTTATTATTATTATTATTATTATTATTATTATTATTATTATTATTATTATTATTATCATCATCATCTTTATTGTTATTGTTATTATTATTATTATTATTATTATTATTATTATTGTTATTGCTATTATTGTTATTATTATTGTTCTTGCGGTTGTTACATTACCATTATTATTCCTTATATTTTTGTCATTCTTATGATAATCATAGTCATTATCATTATTACAAGAACAATAACAATGCTAAATGTTCTGGTTATTATTACTATTGTAATCATTATTGTTGCTGTTATTATTATTATTGTTTATATTGTTATTATTATTGTTATTGTTATTGCTTTTATTGTTATCATCATCATGATCATCATTATCATCATTGTTATTATTATTATAGTTATTATCATTGTTATTGTTATTATCATTAGCATTATTATTCCATATGTTTTTGTCAGCAGCATCATAATCATAGTCATTATCAATATTAATAGATTTATTGTTATTGTTATTATTATTATTATTATTATTATTATAATTATAATTGTTGTTATTCTTATAATTCTTGAGATTATTACTATTATTATTATTATAATAACAAGGACAAGGACAGTAATGTTTTGATATTTTTTTATTATTTATTTATTCATTATTATTGTTGTTATTGTTTTTGTCATTGTTGTCATTACTATTATTATTGTTGTTGTTGTGAATATTATTGTTACTGATATTACTATTTTTGATATTATTATTAACAATAATTGTAGTATCATCATTACCCTTATTATTTCTGCGATTTTTCATAGTATTATTGTTATCATCATGATTTTTATTATTATTTTTGTTATTGCTTTTATCATTATTGTTATCATATTTTTTTATTATTATTATGATTATCATTTTTATTACTATTGTTATTATCATGTTTATTATCATTGTTATTATCATTTTTATTATTATTGTTATCATCATTTTCATTATTAATGTTATTAACATTTTTATTATTATTGTTATCATCATTACTACTACTACTAATACCAATACTAATACTAATAGTACTTCTACTTCTCCGGTTACAACCACTATTAATTATTATCATTATTATTACTGTTATTATTGTTATTGTTATTAATGTTTATAGAAAAGGTATGAATGAGAGTGAAGATCTTCACAATTCAGGAGATCTATATAAACAGTTCTGAATATATCTCCTTTCTGACATATATTAGAAACCAGTTCAGTACATCTCTAGTATTGTAAAGAATTTCTTATTTATGCCTTTTCTACATTAGAGTATTAGTAGCAGTAGTAGTATCATATATCATCAATACTAATATTATTGTTGTTATTTTTATTATAAGTATCATCATGGCAGATGGGTTTGCATCTACCATTTGACTGGTCATTATCTCATAAGGGTGTGATTGGTGTGGGTATGAGTTCCCACAGGTATGGCTGAGTGCTGAAGGTGAATGGAGATCTACGGGGGAACAGGTGAGGCTCCCTGTCGGCGAAGGCTTGTGTGGTACATGGTGTGTGCATTTACCACTTGACTGGTGTCTCTATCTCTTTGCGGAGTGTTTGTGTGGGTATGAGTTCCCACTGGTATGGCTGGATGTTGAAGATGAGTGGACATCGGCAGGGGAGCAAGTTAGGATCCACATCAGCGAAGGCCTGGGCAAGCCTTGTGTTGCTGCTGCCAGCTATACAGGGACGAGGAGAGTCTTTGGTTCAGTGAGCGAGCCGTGAGGTGTATGTTTCATCCAATCAGGTCTCGGCATTGAGTCATCAAGAAGCGGCTGATGGTGAGGTGCAAGGACAAGGTTTGTGGATCTGTGTGACCCATCCTAGGAAACTATGTCGAGTTGAAGAATGCAGGGTCATGGTACATCATCATCATCAACATTATTATTGTTATTATTATCATTGTTATCATTGTTGTTAATCTTATTATTATTAATATTATTATTATTATTATTATTATTATTATTATTATTATTATTATTGATATTAGTATTAGTATTATTGATACTATTATTAGTATTGTTAATACTATTATTAGTATTATTAATACTATTATTAGTATTATATTAATTGTTATCATCATTATCATTACCATCATCATATTTTTAATGATAATTATTGTTTTCCTTCTACAGTTTGATTGGTTCATATGGCCACCAACGCAGACAATCAACTTTTATTTTGTCCCTCTACAGTACCGAGTGGTTTATATCAATTGTGTGACTGTTGTATGGGATGTCTTCCTTTCTTACATGAAACACAAGGTAGGAGTTTTTTAGTCAAAATTGTTCAGGTATTTCTTTCTTCTTTTTCTTCTTATTCTTATATTTCTTCTTTTCTTCTACTTCTTTTTCTTTTTTTCATACTTTTTAGAGGATGGTTTGAGCCAAGTCTTGTCTTTATTTTGTTTACTTTGATTATTTATTTGTTAAGTGCAGATTAGAATTGAAATAGATTTTGGGAAAAAGAAATAAATGTATTGGATTTTTTTCTCTCTCTCTCTTGTCATCTTCTTCACTTCCCAGAAATACCTCTCTTCATGTTTATATTAGTTTGTTATTTAGTCCTTTATATGTTTTATTTCCTTATTTGCTTATTTTCTTACATATTTACTCATTTCCATCCCCCTCACTTTATTTTCTTCTCCTTTTTCTTCTTTCATTATATTGTTTTTAGTTTACTTTCTTCAATGTAATGTGAGTTACAGTTATGATAAAAAGTTACATTAGGAGTTACAGTTGCAAATGTGACAGCCTTAATTTAGGTAAAAGCTTATCTATTTGGGCGTATAGATGTCCTAATGTTATTTTCATTTCTTTCCAGGACCAAGTGAAAAAGCAAGAAAAGGAAGTTTGACAACACAGCTGAATAGTCTGTTATTATTTTCTTTTTTCTTTTCTTTTTTTTTGTCTTCTCTAACAAATTTATTAACACGTAACTAAACAAAAAATATGTACATGATGTTCCCACAGGTAATTTTTTTTTATGGTTTCTAATGGTCACAGATGGCATAATAAGCATGCCATGTCCACTGCTGTCATAGTTTATTAGTGGTATCTTGTTGCCAAAGTGGAAATTATTGGTCTTACATATCTTACATGTTTATCATTTTCCCTGATTTGCAAAGAGATTCACTTTTTGTTTTATTATTATTATTATTGTTATCTGTATTTTTGGGAGATTATAATACTCATAATGTTAGTGATAATGATAACAGCATTGTTATAAACAGCATTAGAAGGAAATTCAAGGAAAGGGATCTCCTATGAGGTCACAAGTGCCTTCTCATTAATTCCTTGATGACAGCATTTGTGGAGCCATCTTTTGATAGGAAAGTTCACAAAAAGCTGCAGTTGATAGTACATGAACTGTGACCATAGAGTTAATAACGACTTACTTTGGGATTAATCAAGGGTCGTTTTTGCAATTTTCTCAGAAACTTAAGAGATAGAAGGAAAGACAGACAGGATGTACCTGTGTTGTACTTACTGTGGAGTCAATTCTCCGTGGTAACAGATTCCTTGGCATAATTATTACACAGCTCATTAACCTATATTCATTTGTTTTAAAGTACAGGCTGCATTTTTTATCAGAATATATACCAGATAGTATAAAGAAAAATGTTTATGAAATGTTAAAACATCAAATGTTATTTATATGCTGGATTTTCTTGTCTTCCATACACTGCCATTTCTCAGGGGGGAAAGGAATTTGTATGATATTTATTATATAGCACAGATGGGAATTATATGCTTATATTTTATGCCAGATTGAAAGGTTAATCTATAGTACTATGTTTCATATTTATGGATATATAGCAAACATCTGTTCAAGTTATTCAGATTCCATATATTTTTTATATTACTGAAATTGATATGGTTGTTTTATTTACTAATATTTTAGTAGAAATTATGATAGTATTTGTAGGACATAGCTGAATTTACATAGGATTAGTAAAACAAGTGTTTGACTTGTAATATCTATGAAAATTAACAGATATATAATAGTATTTTTAACTTGATATCTGTATATTCCTGAGAATGTATATATTTTTCTAAAATACAGTGTTTACAAATTTCACTTGTATTTTTTCCTATTATGGATATTAAGACGAGCAGATTTAAGGGCAATTAATTTAATTACCATATATTTGGAAAAAAGGGGACTCTGTTACCCCCCCCCCTGCCCTTTATTACTTTGTGTAATAATAATAGTTTTATACGTTTATTTGGAGAGAATGTTTATGACTTCCCACTTTTGTATATATCACAGTAGAGTACTTTGTGTTCAGAGACAATGCAATGGATGTACAAAATTTTGTGACTTTTCCTTTATTCTGTTTTTTTCATATAAATATGTATGGGAGTTTTGAAAGTACAAACCAAGATATCTTCTTTTTTTTCTGTGTCCTTTTGTTGGTGATTCTCTTCTTTTCAGTAGTTCCCTGAAGAGTATTATAATACCTTTTCATTAAAGGAATCAGAATTTCTCTTCTTCAGGTTTACTGTGTTATTTCTTTTGTTTTGAATTTTCCTTTTACTTTTGATTAGTGTGTAGGCAAGAAACTTTGCCTGATGTACATATATATACATATACATGTATAAATATATATATATATATATATATATATATATATATATATATATATATATATATATATATATATATATATATATATATATATAGACAGACATAGACATAGACATAGACATAGACATAGACATATATGCATATATATATATATATATATATATATATATATATATATATATATATATATATATATATATATATATATATATATATATGTGTATATATATGTATATGTATATGCATATGCATATGCATATGTATATGTATATGTGTATGTGTATGTGTATGTGAATATATGTATATATATATATATATATATATATATATATATATATATATATATATATATATATATATATATTTCTGTTTCTATTTATATATATATATACATTTATAAGATATATATATATATATATATATATATACATAGATTTAATATTTATGTATATATATATATATATATATATAATGTATGTATAT
Source organism: Penaeus vannamei (assembly GCF_042767895.1). NCBI lineage: Eukaryota > Metazoa > Arthropoda > Malacostraca > Decapoda > Penaeidae > Penaeus > Penaeus vannamei. The sequence continues at coordinate 18,058,910 of NC_091585.1, forward strand.
ATATATATATATATATGTATATATATATATATATATATATATATATATATATATATATATAT
>NC_091585.1:18063971-18070264 GCF_042767895.1 Penaeus vannamei
AATCCAGATCATTCTTGAGATGCCAATATACGTAAATTTTCAAGAGAACCCTCCATGTTGTCCACTTCAACGCGCTATTAGTCTCACACGTCAAACGACCGGAAGTGAAGTGAGCCCACGCGCCCTCTGAAACCGCCATTCCATTTTTAACCTGAGGAAATGGGTGAATGGCGCCTGCTTCCGTTTAAGGGGGCGGGGAGATCAAAACCCCTTTCCATGTGTACATATTTCTATAGACATCTACATAGACAGATATCTAGATACAAACATACATGCATCTGCACTTACATATATGCATCTGCACTACATACATGCATATATACATAGATATTTACACACGCACATATATTTACTTACACATATTTATGCAAGCATGCATGCATATTCGCATACATAATTGATAATCATAATAATTTAGTCTAATTTCACTTGTTACAATGGATATTCTTTGCTGTGACTTGATGTATGTTCATTGTGCTTCTAAATTACCCACCTGTGTGCAAGGAATGGCCGGGGTGACCATCCACTGGCAGCGCGCGGGATTGAACTCACGTCAGCAAGACTGAGAGAAGAGAACGTTGCCGATGCTACACATTACGCATTATGTGTATAATGAATATACACATATATCATTGTATCCATATAAAGATACATTCATGAATGCATATACATACATATATACAGATATACATGCATCCGTACATAAGCATAAATACATATATAATACGTACGTACATACATATACACACGTAAGTGCAAACATGTACATACATACATATATACACGCAAATGCATACATATACATACATATATATACACACGTAAATGCATACATATACATACATACAAATGCATACATATACATACATACAAATGCATACATATACATACATACAAATGCATACATATACATACATACAAATGCATACATATACATACAAAAGTATAAATATACATACATAAACATACATACATATAAACATACATTTACAAAAATGAATACATACAAATATACACACATACATACAAACATACATGCATACTTCCATGCATGTATGCATGTATACATACATACATATATACATGCATGCATATATACATACACACATTCATATATGCATCCATCCAAATATACACGCAAATATACATATACATGGACAGGTAAACACGCAGGTAACTGTAGGCGTATGGACGAACTATACATGCACGCAGTCTCATAGAGTATATTAGCCTCATCACAGATATAATGACTATACTAGATATGAAGTTCGCGATGCGCAAACAGTTCCAAGGTTACGTACGATTCCTCCACAGAAGTTTGACACAGAGTGGGCGCCAAGTGTACATCAAACGGTGGTGTGTATAGCTTTACAGGCGAATAAGTGGTACTCGGTGCTTCTAATTAACTTAAATCCTTTCAGGTCATGTTATCTTTCTTGATATGCTCGGGGACACATGTATAGACGGTGAAGAGGTGGTTCTCAACGCGGGGTAAAGGGGATCCAATTCCAAACGTTAAGCATTGCTAAGTAGGTTCCGGTTGGCGTCCTCGACTCTCATCTGTTTTTGAGCTGTAATAGATTATTAACTTTTCCTTTATAGAGGATTCTAATACCCTTCAATGTGATTTTTAAAAACGTGAAAAAGAAAAAGCTATAGTCTTTATATCAATCATCGGTGATCACAAAACAAAAAAAAAATTAGATAAATAAAACACACTTTTTAAAGAAATTCCTGTCTGATGTCTCTCTTTCAAGATATATTTCAGTTTCGTTTTTTTTTCTCTCTCTCTCTCTCCCTTTCATCTGGGCAGCCAATTAGTGTTTGGAACTTGGACTTTGAATTTAATTAGTGTATCCGAATGCAATGCTGATTCTGCGAGTTATGATTAGTATGGAAATTATCATTTAATAAGAAACCCTGGCAGAATGTGGTCCTAAATCATGGGTCAGTCATGATGTTAACACTATAATGATCATGATATTATTATCGCACATAATAAGCGATATGGTAATTATTTTCAGAATCTATTTCTATTCACATACATCATCTAAACAACATTATGGAAGCGTTAACAGTGATATGACCGTAATAATTTTCATTAATCATTACTGTTAATATCATTCTCATAGTTGATATTGTTGTTGTTATTGTGATTTATATAATTTTTCTTATTAGTAGTAGTAGTAGTAGCAGTAGTAGACGTAATAGTAGTGTCACTATCTTTATCATTATCATTATCATTATTGCTATTATTCTTGCTGTTACAACTAATTTTATCATCATTCTTTTCATTACTATCATTATCATCATAAGCAGCAGTAGTAGTAGTAGCAGTAGTATAATTATCATAATCATCATCCTTGTTATCAATATCATTATTATTATCATTATCTTGGCTGTTTTTATTATTATTATTATTATTGCTATTATTGATATTATTAGAATGATCATTATTATTGTTTTTTTCATTATTATTGTTACTATCGTTACTCTCATCATCATTATTATTGTTGTTATTAATTATTACCACTACCGTTTCTACTATTATTATCACTACAAATATTATCATTATTATAGTTGCTGTTGCCATTATTATTATTATCATTACTTTTATCATTATCATCATTATTATCATTATTCTGATCATCAAAATAATCGTCATTGCTATCATTATAATTTTCATCCTCATAGTTATTATTAATTGCTAGCTGTCAATTATTACTTGTTAAACGTCATTTGTCATTTGTCATCACTTCATCATTATCATTACTACAATCTTCATCATTATCTTTATCATTACTACTATCATCATAATTGATATTGTCGTTGTTCTTGTTATGGTTGTTATCATTATTATTGTTACAACAAAAATGTTCATGAAAACCGTATTCGTATAAATACGTACGGTTGTGAAAACTAAAGATATGAATGTAGTGATGATATTAATAAAAGACAATCTAGCACTAAAAAGATAATTATTTAGACATGACAAAATACAGAATGAGTTACGAAATAATTGTTTCACCATTTTTAGAATATTTTCATGAATTCTTGACGTATAATAGTGATATAATAAAATATATCAGAACACAAGTATACTCTACATGCAATTAAGTATTTAAACAAGCAATTAAGTCGTGAATAAACTCCGTAACAAATAAACAGACAGATTACTAATTGAACAAATGAATAACCGGCTGAACGACTGAATAAGTGAACAGTAAAGATATCCAGGAATAACAAATTGGTAAGTAAAGATTCGAAAAAAACAAAATTTCCCATGGTTTGGCGGTCAAAATATCGACATCGTAGTCAGTGATCGCTTTGTCCCGTTCCATCGTTCCAGTGGTCAATTTAGACACGTCAGCGGCGCCCTGATTGGTGCGTTCCTCTGTTTCTCTGTCCCGCGTTTCCTTTGTTGAAGTTTCTAACCGGTTTGGTGTTTCTGGAGAGTAAGATATTTGGAGGGAGGGAGAGAAGGGGAGATAGAGGTGGGAAAGAGGGAAGGAGAAAAGGAGAGAAGGGGAGAGAGAGAAAGGGAAGGGGCTGAAAGAAAGAGAGAGAGAGACAATAAGATAAAATTATCACCTAATTGTGTGCCGTTGGCGTATTCAAGTAGACATAACAGACAAATTAAAATCGAGTTATACATACACTTATTATAAAAAAGAACATCAGTCTGTCCGTCTGATCATCTGTCTATTGCTATAACTATCTATCAGCATAAACACTGCGTATATATATATATATATATATATATATATATATATATATATATATATATATATATGTATATATATATATATATATATATATATATATAAAGATTTAACCATCTGTCAATCTATCTATACATATATCCATCTATCTCTCTATATGTCCATCTATCTATCTATATCTATATGTCTATCCATATGTCTGTCTGTCTCTCTCTCTCTCTCTCGTTCTCTCTCTCTCTCTCTCTCTCTCTCTCTCTCTCTCTCTCTCTCTCTCTCTATATATATATATATATATATATATATATATATATATATATATATCTATATATATATATATATATATACGACGGGGATGGCATGTGCGCACAGTCCATGCACATCGTGTGTTTAATTTAGTATTTATTTTTCCATATAAATGGTTTCACAAGTACTATGTTTATACATACATATATATATATATATATATATATATATATATATATATATATATATATATATATATATATATATGTATATATATATAGCGAATATATATATATATATATATATATATATATATATATATATATATATATATATATATATATATATACATATATACGTATATGCATATATGTATATATATATATATATATATATATATATATATATATATATATATATGGATATATATATATGTTATATTTATTTATTTATATCCATATATATATATACATATATATATACATATATATATATATATATATATATATATATATATGTTATATTTATTTATTTATATTCATATATATATATACATATATATATATGTGTATATGTATATATATATATATATATTTATATATATACATTTACACACACACACACACACACACACAGATATATGTGAGTGTGTGTGTGTGTGTGTGTGTGTATGTATGTATGTATTCATATATTTATCTATTCATTTAATCATATATGTGTGTATATGTATATACACGTATATACAACACAACAGACAGACAGACATTGGGCCAGGGACAGATGAATATACAAAGAGACAGACAGACGTAAGAACACAGAGGCAGGCAGACAGGCGGACAGACAAGTAAACATAGGGGCGAGAAATGGAAAGAGAAAGAAAGAAAGTAAGAAAGAGACTGGGAGAGAGAGAGAGAGCGAGAGAGACAGACAGACAGACAGACAGACAGACAGACAGACAGACAGACGGACAGACAAGTAAACAAAGGGGCGAGAAATGGAAAAAGGGGGTAGTGAGAAAGAGAAAGAACGAAAGAAAGAAAGAGACTGAGAGAGAGACAGACAGACAGACAGAGAAAGAGAGAGAGAGAGAGAGACAAACAGACAGAGAGAGACAGACAGACAGAGAGGTTAGGGGGCTAGAGAGAAACAGAGGCAAAGAGAGACAGAGAGAAAGAAACAGAGGCAGAGAGAGAGAAAAACAGAGACAGAGAGAAAGAAACAGAGACAAAGGCAGAGAGAGAGAGAAATAGACAGGCAATGGAACAGAGGTATACAGACAGACGGCCAGACGAACATAGAGACAGACGAAAGAACACAGAGGCAGACAGATATATAGAGAGAAAATAGAGGAGGCAAAGGATGGGACGAAAGAAAAAGGAAAGAGAAATTAATAAATAGTGGAGATAAGGATAATGATTGCTCATGAGAAGGAACCAAATATAAGATATATATGACTGCGAATGAGAGATAAAGAGACATCAGCTGATATAATAAGACGGAGTGAGAGAAGGAGAGGTGAACAGAGGAACATAAGGTATGGGTGAGAGAGAGAGAGAATGAGAGAGAAAAAAAGAGAGAGAGAGAGAATGAGAGAGGGAGAGAGAGAAAATGAGAAAGAATTAGAGAATGATAGAGGGAGAGAGAGAGAATGAGAGCGAAAGAAGGAATGAGAGAGAGAGAGTGAGTGAGAGGTGGGTGGAGAGCGAAAGAGTGAGAGATAGACAGAGAAATATAAGGTATGGATCAGACAGACAGAAACAGAATAAACAAGAATGATTTAAATGGGTCGCGCAAGGCAAGAATCATAGAGGGAAAGAAAATAAAGGAAGATATATCAAGGGAAACGAAACAAAGAAATAAAAAGCAAGACAGCGAAGAGAAACACCTAAGAAAAAATGAAAGAAAACAAAAAGATGAAATCGATCAAATTTAGCGAAGCAACAATAATAAATAATCGATGACCATCTGATATTTAGCTCCTAAAAGTGTCGCCTCCAAAGGTACTTGTGACACCATAGGCTATTCAAGATATCGGTTATATGGCAGTTCCATACTCTAGTGTAGTATTTAAGAGTCCATAGGTCCGTTACCCCTAACGAGAATCGGTAAGGAATTTGGCGGGAAGACTGGACGTTCATTACATATATTTCCAAAATAATTTAATGAATTGTGAAATTCTCTCTAGCTTGGGACATAGAAGGTGTAATAAACGGATAATGAAGCAATGGAATAATCTGGATTCATTAATTTTTGCTGATAAAAAGGAAGTGGCAACCTCGACAGGTGGCACAGGCCCATGTAATCGAAGAACTTTGGCTCAGTTGTGCC
>NC_091585.1:18090764-18095764 GCF_042767895.1 Penaeus vannamei
ATGTGTGTGTGTGTGTGTGTGTGTGTGTCTGTGTGTGTTCATATTGATTCATATATATATACATACGCACATATATATATGCATATATACATATATATGCATATATACATATATAAATATATATATATATATATATATATATATATATGCATATATACATATATATACATATATATGCATATATACATATATATATATTTATATATATATGCATATATACATATATATGCATATATACATATATGTATATATGTATATGTATATATATATATATATATATATATATATATATATATATGCATATATTTGTATGTATGTGTTTGTGTGTGTTTTATGTATATATTTGTACATATAAACCTTAATGAGTATGTTTGTGTGTGTGTGTGTGTGCGTGTGTGTGTGTGCATGTATATATCTAAGAATATATGTATATGCATGCAAATATATATATAAATACATATACATATATATATATATATATATATATATATATATATATATATGTTCTTTAGGTATAAACATATATATACATATATGTATACATACACATATACACACATATATATGCATATGTATGTGTGTACAAATATACATATTTATTAATAATATCATTAGTAATATCATCCTTATTGGTATACCGAAGAGGAAAGAGAAAGAAAGACATATTGGTTATCTTTCTCTGAAATCCTCGCAACGCCCACTCCATTATGTTGTCTCATCAGGGAATGAAATAGATCATGGTATGTTTAAAAACTTTATTTAAGAAATTATGAATGTCAGTGCCTGGCCAAAAAACACGAAGATTCCCACGGATTCCTTAACCGTGATGTCCTCCGTAACCTGTGAGAGTAGAAAACAGTGAAAAATATGAACACAAGAAGACTAAATAGAGCAATACATTTCTTGAATATTGTTCTGCGACGAAAATATACAATGCGTTTTGGTTCACTTGCCTCCTGAGCTCGGGCATGGCTTGGTGACGGTGACGTGCTGCTTCTGGTACTGCGTCCTGGTGACGTACTGAGGCACCGTCTGGGTGATGTACTCGGGCACCGTCTGCGTTCGGGTGACGTAGTGTGGCACCTGCTGCGTTTGGGTGACGTAGCGTGGCTGGTACTGCAATGGGAATGCCTTATGTTACATCGCAATAGATAAAACTTAAATGCGATATATCAAATGCCGGCCGAAGGCATTGGAATAGATCATTTGAAAGAACATGGAACAGAGTGAGAGCTTACCTGCGTCTGGTACTGCGTGTGCGTCTGGTAGTGGGTTGTGGTTACGTACTCGGGCACGGTCTCTGTCCGGGTCACGTACTGGATCTCAGGCTGGCACTTCTGGGGGCGAGAACACAGGGGATTTAACTCGTATTCTGCGTCAGAAAGTATATTGGGCAAGATTTCCATTCCCGATATTCAGACATTTCTAGAGGCGTGACTCACAGGGGCCTGATAACCGTACTGGGCCTCAGGAGCCGCCGCCACCACTACCGCCATCAGGGCCGCCGTCAGGAAAGAGCTGGGGAGAAAAAGAACGTGAAGAATCAAGATATTGAAAGTGGAAAGTGATGTATTGTACAGAAGTGAAAAAAATCTCTTCTTATATCATGAAAAGTATCTTCTTTCTTCCATAGTAAAGAAAGGTGAATCGAAGCTCACAAATGCATGTTGAAGTGCTCTTAAGTGTTCCTTCTGGAGTTAGCAGGGAAGTGTGAGTCGTGGAGTGATGGCGGCCTTTATATAGGCCCGGCGTTTCTCTCCTGACCTTCGTGGAATCCACTCAGGCCTACGACTGCGGGCCCTAACTATATTTCCTTTATTTTATCATAGAACGCACAGTGTTATCCATATATGGTCTACCAGTCCGATATATATGTATTCTCAGCATCCGTTGCTCTTTTGCGCATGATGTCTATAATAAAAGTATAAGCTATAAATCCAGTTCTCGAATTCTCTCATGCGGCGCCCGTGTCGAGTGGGCGGGAAGGCCACGAAGGAGAAAATGCAAGTATAAAAGGCTGTCGACGGCAGGCCGACTCAGCAGCGCTCAGCAGTGCTTCGTTCCGGCAACAGCGTCACTTCTACATCTCCAACATGATTCGGTTCGTCGCCTGAAAAATTATATAATTGCATCAGTTCATCTTTACATATCTTACGATATATACTGAAATGACATAATGAAAAACGTTTTCGTTTCTTCTCTTGGCAGTATTGTTCTCGCAACTATCCTCCTGGCAGCAGCGGTCGCTGAGGCGCAGTATGGCTACGCAAAGGTTAGCATAATTAATTGCTTACTCTTTCGATATACATTTCATAAAAGAAAGTCCCATTTCATTTCCTTTTGCAATCTCCAGACAAAGGCCTGCCTAGACTGCGAAGTAGTTCATCGTTGGCTTCATAGATGTCATTGTCAATTCCTTTTGAAATTTCTAAGATTATTTTTCCTTTTCAGCCGTGCCCTCCTGAGGTCAGGCACGTGACCAAGACGCAGTCAGTGCCCCAGTATGTGACTGTGACCCGATACCAAACCCAGACACAGTACCACACCGCGGTAAGTACCTATCAATTATTTATTCTGTCTAGTTTTCTCACACCTTCAGAACAGTTAAACACAAGCGTATTTCTTTATTTCTTCATCTTTATTTTTCTTATTCTTTGACGTTTTATTTAAGCCAGTTATGTTAAGAATTTTCTACCATCTCTCCATCTAGTACACCACCCAGTACGTGACAGAGACCCAGGCCGTGCCCCACTATGTGACGCAGACGAAGGCAGTGCCCCACTACGTGACGGAGACAGTGCCACAGTACGTCACCACAACCGTCCAGCAGAAGGAGTACGTCACCGTCGACCAGTACTGCAAGCCCTCCGGCGGTAGGTTGCCCCATGCATGCTCTGTGTCTTCTTGGATTTGGCCATGATATTATGCATTTCCTGGAAAAAAGTAAGACAGTTATATTTATTTTTCATTGATGCACTCCTTGGCCCCTTTTTATGATTTTTTTTTTCTCAGGTTATGGCTACCACGGCTGAAAAACAGACCGACTTCCTTATCTACTACGGAGAATATTGTATAATTCTTAATAAAATTATCGATTATTGTTAGTATTTTCATGAAGGCCCTTATACAAGGATTTCTTTTTAGCACACATCAAGAAACTCATACTGGGTATTGAAGGGCAGTCCGCTTGATAATCTAAAGGGTATCAGAGAGAGTGATAGTCAGTATCCCACGAATACGTGTTTAAACAGAGAGTGTCAGCTCTTCCGAGATGACTTTAAATGTATGGCATACAATTGTCTCTCTGTCCTTCTAAAATCGTTGTCAGGAGTGGAATTCGAACCCACGCCCGGAAGACCGGACTGCGACCTGAACGGAAACCTGAAAGGAAAATGCAATTGTTATGGTTCTGACAACGACAATAGCGTTATTTTGATAATGATGTCAGTCACAATAATGAAAGATATGTGATTCCATACGATTTTAGTAATTACAAAATTATTGATGGATATACTAGGGAAATATAAGTCAAGGATAATCAAGATTAAATGTTCAACAATAATAAAGGTGATAATAACCATCCTGTATTGACTGGAGTGATAACTTTTGTTATTGCAACCTTTATTATCATTTTCATGATCAACATTATCACTTTCATTGCCATCATTTCCCCGAGAATATCCAGTGTCACTCTTATTATCATTACCATTACATGTAGCTCCCTCCTCTATCGGCTCTGCTCTTTGGCGACCGGCAGAGCATCACTCACATATCCACACATAAGCCTTTTTCTTTTCTGCTTATTTCATGCATTGATAGATCGTAATATTTTAAGACGATATTCAGACCAAAGGCAATTTATTATTTACGAACCATATGTGTGCATACATATAAAGTATATATATATCTGTCTATCTAAATACGGTGTATATAAAAAGGATTTAGACAGATGTATACAGATGTGCCTTCCTACCGCTAAGGAAATATAATTCCGTCGGGCTTTGTAACAGCGAGCAGCATACGTTATGTATGCATGTATGAATGTATGTATGTATATATGTGCATATATACATATATATATACATATATATATATATATACATACATATATATGTGTGTATATACTTATGCATGTGCATTTATATATGTATATATATATATATATATATATATATATATATATATATATATATATATATATATATATATATACATATATATGCACACACACACACACTCATATATGTATATACATATATATAAAACATATACATATATACATGAATATATAAATATATATATATACATATATGTGTGTGTGTGTATGTGTGTGTGTGTGTATGTGCATTATATATATATATATATATATATATATATATATATATATATATATATATATATGTATATATATATATATACATATATATATACATATTATTTATATATATATGTGTGTGTGTGTGTGTGTGTGTGTGTGTGTGTATGTCGTGTACACACAAACGTATTATGTGTATGAATATAAATATAAATATATATATATATATATATATTTGTGTGTGTGTGTGTGTGTGTGTATGTATGTATAAATTTATACATATATACATATATATACATTTGTATATATACATATATCATGTATAAGACATATAATAATCCAAAATATTCTTACTAATTTGTCAATATCAGTTCGAATACAAGTAATCCCTCTGGTATAGCCGCCTCCAGGTGGTGGCGGCTATACCAGTTCTGGTCTTTAACCCTTTATCGGGCAAGTGACCATACATGATCACTTAAATACATGGATGAATATGAGGTAATTAAGATGTATGACAAAATTATTATTAGCATGACTTATCGGTCTTTACAAGGATCATGGGGTTGATTGAACGGTCACGAAAACACTTTTAACCAATAACTTTTTGTTCTATAAACAGATAATGATAATATTAAACAGGTGGCATATCACAAAGTAAAATTTAGCAATAAACGTTATAAGATAA
>NC_091585.1:18100764-18118264 GCF_042767895.1 Penaeus vannamei
ATATATATATATATGCATATATATGTATGTGTTTGTGTGTGTTTTATATATATATTTGTACATATATAAACATATATGTGTATGTTTGTGTGTGTGTGTGTGTGTGTGTGTGTGTGTGTGTGTGTGTGTGCATATATATATCTAAGAATATGTATGTATATATGTATGCAAATTTATATTCATATATGTATATATATACATATATATATTAAGTATAAACTTATATAAACATATATGTATACATACATACAAATATACACACATATATATGTATATGTATGTGTGCACAAATATACATGTTTATTAATAATATCATTAGTAATATCATCCTTATTGGTATACCAAAGAGAAAATAGAAAGAAAGACATATTGGTTATCTTTCTCTGAAATCCTCGCAACGCCCAGCCCATTATGTTGTCTCATTAGGGAATGAAATAGATCATGGTATGTTTAAAAACTTTATTTAAGAAATTATGAATATCGGTGCCTGGCCAAAAACCACGATTCCCAGGGATTCCTTAACCGTGATGTCCTCCGTAACCTGTGAGAGTAGAAAACAGTGAATAATATGCACACAAGAAGACTAAATAGAGCAATACATTTCTTGAATATTGTTCTGCGACGAAAATATACAATGCGTTTTGGTTCACTTGCCTCCTGAGCTCGGGCATGGCTTGGTGACGGTGACGTGCTGCTTCTGGTACTGCGTCCTGGTGACGTACTGGGGCACCGTCTGGGTGATGTACTCGGGCACCGTCTGCGTTCGGGTGACGTAGTGTGGCACCTGCTGCGTTTGGGTGACGTAGCGTGGCTGGTACTGCAATGGGAATGCCTTATGTTACATCCCAATAGATAAAACTTAAATGCGATATATTAAATGCCGGCCCAAAGCATTGGAATAGAGCATTTGAAAGAACATGGAACAGAGTGAGAGCTTACCTGCGTCTGGTACTGCGTGTGCGTCTGGTAGTGGGTTGTGGTTACGTACTCGGGCACGGTCTCTGTGCGGGTCACGTACTGGATCTCAGGCTGGCACTTCTGGGGGCGAGAACACAGGGGATTTATCTCGTATTCTGCGTCAGAAAGTATATTGGGCAAGATTTGCATTCTCGATATTCAGACATTTCTAGAGGTGTGACTCACAGGGGCCTGATAACCGTACTGGGCCTCAGGAACCGCCACCACCACTGCCACCATCAGGGCCGCCGTCAGGAAAGAGCTGGGGAGAAAAAGAACGTGAAGAATCAAGTATATTGAAAGTGATGTATTGTACAGTAGCGAAAAAAAATCTCTTCTTATATCATGAAAAGTGTCTTCTTTCTTCCATAGTAAAGAAAGGTGAATCGAAACTCACAAATGCATGTTGAAGTGCTCTTAAGTGTTCCTTCTGGAGTTAGCAGGGAAGTGTGAGTCGTGGAGTGATGGCGGCCTTTATATAGGCCCGGCGTTTCTCTCCTGACCTTCGTGGAATCCACTCAGGCCTACGACTGCGGGCCCTAACTATATTTCCTTTATTTTATAATAGAACGCACACTGTTATCCATATATGGTCTACCAGTCAGATATATATGTATTCTCAGCATCCGTTGCTCTTTTGCGCATGATGTCTATAATAAAAGTATAAGCTATAAATCCAGTTCTCGAATTCTCTCATGCGACGCCCGTGTCGAGTGGGCGGGAAGGCCACGAAGGAGAAAATGCAAGTATAAAAGGCCGTCGACGGCAGGCCGACTCAGCAGCGCTCAGCAGTGCTTCGTTCCGGCAACAGCGTCACTTCTACATGACCAACATGATTCGGTTCGTCGCCTGAAAAATTATGATATAATTGCATCAGTTCATCTTTACATATCTTACGATCAATACTGAAATGACATAATGAAAAACGTTTTCGTTTCTTCTCTTGGCAGTATTGTTCTCGCAACTATCCTCCTGGCAGCAGCGGTCGCTGAGGCGCAGTATGGCTACGCAAAGGTTAGCATAATTAATTGCTTACTTTTTCGATATACATTTCATAAAAGAAAGTCCCATTTCATTTCCTTTTGCAATCTCCAGACAAAGGCCTGCCTAGACTGCGAAGTAGTTCATCGTTGGATTCATAGATGTCATTGTCAATTTCTTTTGAAATTTCTAAGATTATTTTTCCTTTTCAGCCGTGCCCTCCTGAGGTCAGGCACGTGACCAAGACGCAGTCAGTGCCCCAGTATGTGACTGTGACCCGATACCAAACCCAGACACAGTACCACACCGCGGTAAGTACCTATCAGCTATTTATCCTGTCTAGTTTTCTCACACCTTCAGAACAGTTAAACACAAACGTATTTCTTTATTTCATCATCTTTATTTCTCTTATTCTTTGACGTTTTATTTAAGCCAGTTATGTTAAGAATTTTCTACCATCTCTCCATCCAGTACACCACCCAGTACGTGACAGAGACCCAGGCCGTGCCCCACTATGTGACGCAGACGCAGGCAGTGCCCCACTACGTGACGGAGACAGTGCCACAGTACGTCACCACAACCGTCCAGCAGAAGGAGTACGTCACCGTCGACCAGTATTGCAAGCCCTCCGGCGGTAGGTTGCCCCATGCATGCTCTGTCTTCTTGGATTTGGCCATGATATAATGCATTTCCTGGAAAAAAGTAAGACAGTTATATTTATTTTTCATTGATGCACTCCTTGGCCCCTTTTTATGATTTTTTTTTCTCAGGTTATGGCTACCACGGCTGAAAAGCAGACCAATTTCCTTATCTACTATGGAGAATATTGTATAATTCTTAATAAAATTATCGATTATTATTAGTATTTTCATAAAGGCCCTTATACAAGGATCTCTTTTTGGCACACATCAAGAAACTTATGCTGGGTATTGAAGGGCAGTCCGCTTGATAATCTAAAGAGTATCAGAGAGAGTGATAGTCAGTATCCCACGATTACGTGTTTAAACAGAGAGTATCAGCTTCTCTTCCGAGATGACTTTCAGTGTATGGCATACAATTGTCTCTCTGTCCTTCTAAAATCCTTGTCAGGAGTGGGATTCGAACCCACGCCCGGAAGACCGGACTGCGACCTGAACGCAGCGCCTTGGACCGCTCGGCCATCCTGACTATATATTAATATACTATACAGTGTCTGTAAATTTTATATTCATGTGTGAAAGGAAAATGCAATTGTTATGGTTCTGACAACGACAATAGCGTTATTTTGATAATGATGTCAGTCACAATAATGAAAGATATGTGATTCGATACGATATTAGTAATTACAAAATTATTGATGGATATTTTAGGGAAATATAAGTCAAGGATAATCAAGATTAAATGTTCAACAATAATAAAGGTGATAATAACCATCCCGTATTGACTGGAGTGATAACTTTAGTTATTGCAACCTTTACTATCATTTTCATGTTCAACATTATCACTTTCATTGTCATCATTTCCCAGAGAATGTCCAGTGTCACTCTTATTATCATTACCATTACATGTAGCTCCCTCCTCTATCAGCTTTGCTCTTTGGCAACAGGCAGAGCATCACTCACATATCCACACATAAGCCTCTTTCTTTTCTGCTTATTTCATCCATTGATAGATCGTATTTTAAGACGATATTCAGGCCAAAGGCACATCATTATTTACGAATCCTGTGTGTGCATACATATAAAGTATATATAACTGTCTATCTAAATCCGGTGTATATAAAAATGATTGAGACATGTATACAGATGTGCCTTCCTACCGCTAAGGAAATATAATTCCGTCGGGCTTTGTACCAGCGAGCAGCATACGTTATGTATGCATGTATGAATGTATGTATGTATATATGTGCATATATACATATATATGTGTGAGTGTGTGTGTGTGTGTGTGTGTGTGTATACTTATGCATGTGCATCTATATATGTATATATATACATACATATATATATATATATATATATATATATATATATATATATATATATATATATATATGCACACACACACACACATACATATATGTATATTCATATATATAAAACATATATACATATATACATGTATATATAAATATATATATATATATATATGTGTGTGTGTGTGTGTGTGTGTGTGTGTGTGTGTGTGTGTGTGTGTGTGTGTGTGCATATATATATATATATATATATATATATATATATATATATATATATATGTATATATATATATACATATATAGATGCACATGCATAAGTATACACACACACACACACACACACACACACACACACACACACACACACACACATATATATATATATATATATATATATATATATATATATATATATATATATATATGAGTGTGTTCATATATATTCATTTATATATATATATATATATATATATATATATATATATGCATATACACATACATATATGCATATATACACATATATGCATATATACATATATATACATATATATGCATATATGCATATATATATATGCATATATACATATATATGCACATATACATACATGTATATAATTATATATGTGTGTGTATATATATATATGTATATATATGTATATATATGCATATATGTGTTTGTGTGTGTTTTATGTATATATTTGTACATATATAAACATATATGTGTATGTTTGTGTGTGCATGTATATATCTAAGAATATATGTATATGTATGCAAATTTATATTTATATATATACATATATATATTCTTTAAGTATAAACTTATATAAATATATACGTATACATACATACAAATATACACACATATATATGTATATGTATGTGTGTACAAATATACATATTCATTAATAATATCATTAGTAATATCATCCTTATTGGTATACCGAAGAGAAAATAGAAAGACATATTGGTTATCTTTCTCTGAAATCCTCGCAACGCCCAGCCCATTATGTTGTCTCGTTAGGGAATGAAATAGATCATATTATGTTTAAAAACTTTATTTAAGAAATGATGAATGTCGGTGCCTGGCCAAAAACCACGAAGATTCCCAGGGATTCCTTAACCGTGATGTCCTCCGTAACCTGTGAGAGTAGAAAACAGTGAATAATATGCACACAAGAAGACTAAATAGAGCAATACATTTCTTGAATATTGTTCTGCGACGAAAATATACAATGCGTTTTGGTTCACTTGCCTCCTGAGCTCGGGCATGGCTTGGTGACGGTGACGTGCTGCTTCTGGTACTGCGTCCTGGTGACGTACTGGGGCACCGTCTGGGTGATGTACTCGGGCACCGTCTGCGTTCGGGTGACGTAGTGTGGTACCTGCTGCGTTTGGGTGACGTAGCGTGGCTGGTACTGCAATGGGAATGCCTTATGTTACATCGCAATAGATAAAACTTAAATGCGATATATTAAATGCCGGCCCAAAGCATTGGAATAGAGCATTTGAAAGAACATGGAACAGAGTGAGAGCTTACCTGCGTCTGGTACTGCGTGTGCGTCTGGTAGTGGGTTGTGGTTACGTACTCGGGCACGGTTTCTGTGCGGGTCACGTACTGGATCTCAGGCTGGCACTTCTGGGGGCGAGAACACAGGGGATTTATCTCGTATTCTGCGTCAGAAAGTATATTGGGCAAGATTTGCATTCTCGATATTCAGACATTTCTAGAGGTGTGACTCACAGGGGCCTGATAACCGTACTGGGCCTCAGGAGCCGCCGCCACCACTGCCGCCATCAGGGCCGCCGTCAGGAAAGAGCTGGGGAGAAAAAGAACGTGAAGAATCAAGTATATTGAAAGTGATGTATTGTACAGTAGCGAAAAAAAATCTCTTCTTATATCATGAAAAGTGTCTTCTTTCTTCCATAGTAAAGAAAGGTGAATCGAAACTCACAAATGCATGTTGAAGTGCTCTTAAGTGCTCCTTCTGGAGTTAGCAGGGAAGTGTGAGTCGTGGAGTGATGGCGGCCTTTATATAGGCCCGGCGTTTCTCTCCTGACCTTCGTGGAATCCACTCAGGCCTACGACTGCGGGCCCTAACTATATTTCCTTTATTTTATAATAGAACGCACACTGTTATCCATATATGGTCTACCAGTCAGATATATATGTATTCTCAGCATCCGTTGCTCTTTTGCGCATGATGTCTATAATAAAAGTATAAGCTATAAATCCAGTTCTCAAATTCTCTCATGCGGCGACCGTGTCGAGTAGGCGGGAAGGCCACGAAGGAGAAAATGCAAGTATAAAAGGCCGTCGACGGCAGGCCGACTCAGCAGCGCTCAGCAGTGCTTCGTTCCGGCAACAGCGTCATTTCTACATCTCCAACATGATTCGGTTCGTCGCCTGAAACTTTTATATTTGCCCGAAAAAAAAAATAATGATAACACAAGTGCATCTTTTCATCTGTACATATCTTATTATATAAACTGAAATGATATTGTAAAAGTTTTCCTTCTCCATGCCAGTGCTGTTCTCGCAACGCTCCTCCTGGCAGCAGCGGTCGCTGAGGCGCAGTATGGCTACGCAAAGGTTAGCATGATTAATTGCTTACTCTCTCGGTATATATTTCATAAAAGAAAGTCCCATTTCATTTCCTTTTGCAATCTCCAGACAAAGGCCTGTCTTGACTGCGAAGTAGTTCATCGTTGGATTCATAGATGTCATTGTCAATTCCTTTTGAAATTTCTAAGATTATTTTTCCTCTTCAGCCGTGCCCTCCTGAGGTCAGGCACGTGACCAAGACGCAGTCAGTGCCCCAGTATGTGACTGTGACCCGATACCAAACCCAGACACAGTACCACACCGCGGTAAGTACCTATCAACTATCCTGTCTAGTTTTCTCACACCTTCAGAACAGTAAAACAAACGTATTTCTTTATTTCTACATCTTTATTTCTCTTATTCTTTGACATTTTATTTAAGCCAGTTATGTAAAGAATTTTCTACCATCTCCATCCAGTACACCACCCAATACGTGACAGAGACCCAGGCCGTGCCCCACTATGTGACGCAGACGCAGGCAGTGCCCCACTACGTGACGGAGACAGTGCCACAGTACGTCACCACAACCGTCCAGCAGAAGGAGTACGTCACCGTCGACCAGTATTGCAAGCCCTCCGGCGGTAGGTTGCCCCATGCATGCTCTGTCTTCTTGGATTTGGCCATGATATAATGCATTTCCTGGAAAAAAGTAAGACAGTTATATTTATTTTTCATTGATGCACTCCTTGGCCCCTTTTTATGATTTTTTTTTCTCAGGTTATGGCTACCACGGCTGAAAAGCAGACCAATTTCCTTATCTACTATGGAGAATATTGTATAATTCTTAATAAAATTATCGATTATTATTAGTATTTTCATAAAGGCCCTTATACAAGGATCTCTTTTTGGCACACATCAAGAAACTTATGCTGGGTATTGAAGGGCAGTCCGCTTGATAATCTAAAGAGTATCAGAGAGAGTGATAGTCAGTATCCCACGATTACGTGTTTAAACAGAGTATCAGCTTCTCTTCCGAGATGACTTTCAGTGTATGGCATACAATTGTCTCTCTGTCCTTCTAAAATCCTTGTCAGGAGTGGGATTCGAACCCACGCCCGGAAGACCGGACTGCGACCTGAACGCAGCGCCTTGGACCGCTCGGCCATCCTGACTATATATTAATATACTATACAGTGTCTGTAAATTTTATATTCATGTGTGAAAGGAAAATGCAATTGTTATGGTTCTGACAACGACAATAGCGTTATTTTGATAATGATGTCAGTCACAATAATGAAAGATATGTGATTCGATACGATATTAGTAATTACAAAATTATTGATGGATATTTTAGGGAAATATAAGTCAAGGATAATCAAGATTAAATGTTCAACAATAATAAAGGTGATAATAACCATCCCGTATTGACTGGAGTGATAACTTTAGTTATTGCTACCTTTACTATCATTTTCATGTTCAACATTATCACTTTCATTGTCATCATTTCCCAGAGAATGTCCAGTGTCACTCTTATTATCATTACCATTACATGTAGCTCCCTCCTCTATCAGCTTTGCTCTTTGGCAACAGGCAGAGCATCACTCACATATCCACACATAAGCCTCTTTCTTTTCTGCTTATTTCATCCATTGATAGATCGTATTTTAAGACGATATTCAGGCCAAAGGCACATCATTATTTACGAATCCTGTGTGTGCATACATATAAAGTATATATAACTGTCTATCTAAATCCGGTGTATATAAAAATGATTGAGACATGTATACAGATGTGCCTTCCTACCGCTAAGGAAATATAATTCCGTCGGGCTTTGTAGCAGCGAGCAGCATACGTTATGTATGCATGTATGAATGTATGTATGTATATATGTGCATATATACATATATATGTGTGAGTGTGTGTGTGTGTGTGTGTGTGTGTGTGTGTATACTTATGCATGTGCATCTATATATGTATATATATACATACATATATATATATATATATATATATATATATATATATATATATATATGCACACACACACACACATACATATATGTATATACATATATATAAAACATATATACATATATACATGTATATATAAATATATATATATATATATGTGTGTGTGTGTGTGTGTGTGTGTGTGTGTGTGTGTGTGTGTGTGTGTGTGTGTGCATATATATATATATACATAGATATATATATATATATATATATATATATATATATATATATATGTATGTATGTATATATATATATACATATATAGATGCACATGCATAAGTATACACACACACACACACACACACACACACACACACACACACACACACACACACACACACATATATATATATATATATATATATATATATATATATATATATGTATATATATATATGAGTGTGTTCATATATATTCATTTATATATATATATATATATATATATATATATATATATATATATATATATGCAAATACACATACATATATGCATATATACACATATATGCATATATACATATATATACATATATATGCATATATGCATATATATATGCATATATACATATATATGCACATATACATACATGTATATAAGTATATATGTGTGTGTATATATATATATGTATATATATGTATATATATGTATATATATGCATATATATGTGTTTGTGTGTGTTTTATGTATATATTTGTACATATATAAACATATATGTGTATGTTTGTGTGTGTGCATGTATATATCTAAGAATATATGTATATGTATGCAAATTTATATTTATATATATACATATATATATTCTTTAAGTATAAACTTATATAAATATATACGTATACATACATACACATATACACACATATATATGTATATGTATGTGTGTACAAATATACATATTCATTAATAATATCATTAGTAATATCATCCTTATTGGTATACCGAAGAGGAAAGAGAAAGAAAGACATATTGGTTATCTTTCTCTGAAATCCTTGCAACGCCCAGCCCATTATGTTGTCTCATTAGGGAATGAAATAGATCATGGTATGTTTAAAAACTTTATTTAAGAAATTATGAATGTCGGTGCCTGGCCAAAAACCACGAAGATTCCCAGGGATTCCTTAACCGTGATGTCCTCCGTAACCTGTGAGAGTAGAAAACAGTGAATAATATGCACACAAGAAGACTAAATAGAGCAATACATTTCTTGAATATTGTTCTGCGACGAAAATATACAATGCGTTTTGGTTCACTTGCCTCCTGAGCTCGGGCATGGCTTGGTGACGGTGACGTGCTGCTTCTGGTACTGCGTCCTGGTGACGTACTGGGGCACCGTCTGGGTGATGTACTCGGGCACCGTCTGCGTTCGGGTGACGTAGTGTGGCACCTGCTGCGTTTGGGTGACGTAGCGTGGCTGGTACTGCAATGGGAATGCCTTATGTTACATCCCAATAGATAAAACTTAAATGCGATATATTAAATGCCGGCCCAAAGCATTGGAATAGAGCATTTGAAAGAACATGGAACAGAGTGAGAGCTTACCTGCGTCTGGTACTGCGTGTGCGTCTGGTAGTGGGTTGTGGTTACGTACTCGGGCACGGTCTCTGTGCGGGTCACGTACTGGATCTCAGGCTGGCACTTCTGGGGGCGAGAACACAGGGGATTTATCTCGTATTCTGCGTCAGAAAGTATATTGGGCAAGATTTGCATTCTCGATATTCAGACATTTCTAGAGGTGTGACTCACAGGGGCCTGATAACCGTACTGGGCCTCAGGAACCGCCACCACCACTGCCACCATCAGGGCCGCCGTCAGGAAAGAGCTGGGGAGAAAAAGAACGTGAAGAATCAAGTATATTGAAAGTGATGTATTGTACAGTAGCGAAAAAAAATCTCTTCTTATATCATGAAAAGTGTCTTCTTTCTTCCATAGTAAAGAAAGGTGAATCGAAACTCACAAATGCATGTTGAAGTGCTCTTAAGTGTTCCTTCTGGAGTTAGCAGGGAAGTGTGAGTCGTGGAGTGATGGCGGCCTTTATATAGGCCCGGCGTTTCTCTCCTGACCTTCGTGGAATCCACTCAGGCCTACGACTGCGGGCCCTAACTATATTTCCTTTATTTTATAATAGAACGCACACTGTTATCCATATATGGTCTACCAGTCAGATATATATGTATTCTCAGCATCCGTTGCTCTTTTGCGCATGATGTCTATAATAAAAGTATAAGCTATAAATCCAGTTCTCGAATTCTCTCATGCGACGCCCGTGTCGAGTGGGCGGGAAGGCCACGAAGGAGAAAATGCAAGTATAAAAGGCCGTCGACGGCAGGCCGACTCAGCAGCGCTCAGCAGTGCTTCGTTCCGGCAACAGCGTCACTTCTACATGACCAACATGATTCGGTTCGTCGCCTGAAAAATTATGATATAATTGCATCAGTTCATCTTTACATATCTTACGATCAATACTGAAATGACATAATGAAAAACGTTTTCGTTTCTTCTCTTGGCAGTATTGTTCTCGCAACTATCCTCCTGGCAGCAGCGGTCGCTGAGGCGCAGTATGGCTACGCAAAGGTTAGCATAATTAATTGCTTACTTTTTCGATATACATTTCATAAAAGAAAGTCCCATTTCATTTCCTTTTGCAATCTCCAGACAAAGGCCTGCCTAGACTGCGAAGTAGTTCATCGTTGGATTCATAGATGTCAGTGTCAGTTCCTTTTGGAATTTCAATGATTATTTTCCTCTTCAGCCGTGCCCTCCTGAGGTCAGGCACGTGACCAAGACGCAGTCAGTGCCCCAGTATGTGACTGTGACCCGATACCAAACCCAGACACAGTACCACACCGCGGTAAGTACCTATCAGCTATTTATCCTGTCTAGTTTTCTCACACCTTCAGAACAGTTAAACACAAGCGTATTTCTTTATTTCTTCATCTTTATTTCTCTTATTCTTTGACGTTTTATTTAAGCCAGTTATGTTAAGAATTTTCTACCATATCTCCATCCAGTACACCACCCAGTACGTGACAGAGACCCAGGCCGTGCCCCACTATGTGACGCAGACGCAGGCAGTGCCCCACTACGTGACGGAGACAGTGCCACAGTACGTCACCACAACCGTCCAGCAGAAGGAGTACGTCACCGTCGACCAGTATTGCAAGCCCTCTGGCGGTAGGTTGCCCCATGCATGCTCTGTCTTCTTGGATTTGGCCATGATATAATGCATTTCCTGGAAAAAAGTAAGACAGTTATATTTATTTTTCATTGATGCACTCCTTGGCCCCTTTTTATGATTTTTTTTTTCTCAGGTTATGGCTACCACGGCTGAAAAGCAGACCAATTTCCTTATCTACTATGGAGAATATTGTATAATTCTTAATAAAATTATCGATTATTATTAGTATTTTCATAAAGGCCCTTATACAAGGATCTCTTTTTGGCACACATCAAGAAACTTATGCTGGGTATTGAAGGGCAGTCCGCTTGATAATCTAAAGAGTATCAGAGAGAGTGATAGTCAGTATCCCACGATTACGTGTTTAAACAGAGAGTATCAGCTTCTCTTCCGAGATGACTTTCAGTGTATGGCATACAATTGTCTCTCTGTCCTTCTAAAATCCTTGTCAGGAGTGGGATTCGAACCCACGCCCGGAAGACCGGACTGCGACCTGAACGCAGCGCCTTGGACCGCTCGGCCATCCTGACTATATATTAATATACTATACAGTGTCTGTAAATTTTATATTCATGTGTGAAAGGAAAATGCAATTGTTATGGTTCTGACAACGACAATAGCGTTATTTTGATAATGATGTCAGTCACAATAATGAAAGATATGTGATTCGATACGATATTAGTAATTACAAAATTATTGATGGATATTTTAGGGAAATATAAGTCAAGGATAATCAAGATTAAATGTTCAACAATAATAAAGGTGATAATAACCATCCCGTATTGACTGGAGTGATAACTTTAGTTATTGCAACCTTTACTATCATTTTCATGTTCAACATTATCACTTTCATTGTCATCATTTCCCAGAGAATGTCCAGTGTCACTCTTATTATCATTACCATTACATGTAGCTCCCTCCTCTATCAGCTTTGCTCTTTGGCAACAGGCAGAGCATCACACACATATCCACACATAAGCCTCTTTCTTTTCTGCTTATTTCATCCATTGATAGATTGTATTTTAAGACGATATTCAGGCCAAAGGCAATTTATTATTTACGAATCCTGTGTGTGCATACATATAAAGTATATATAACTGTCTATCTAAATACGGTGTATATAAAAATGATTTAGACATGTATACAGATGTGCCTTCCTACCGCTAAGGAAATATAATTCCGTCGGGCTTTGTAGCAGCGAGCAGCATACGTTATGTATGCATGTATGAATGTATGTATGTATATATGTGCATATATACATATATATGTGTGTGTGTGTGTGTGTGTGTGTATACTTATGCATGTGCATCTATACATATATATATATATATATATATATATATATATATATATATATATATATATATATATATATATATATATGCACACACACACACACTCATATATGTATATACATATATATAAAACATATACATATATACATGTATATATAAATATATATTTATATATACATATATGTGTGTGTGTGTGTATGTGTGTGTGTGTGTGTGTGTGTGTGTGTGTGTGCGTGTATGTGCATTATATATATATATATATATATATATATATATATATATATATATATATATATGTGTGTGTGTGTGTGTGTGTGTGTGTGTGTGTGTGTGTGTGTGTGTGTGTGTATACATTTATATATATATATATATATATATATATATATATATATATGTGTGTGTGTGTGTGTGTGTGTGTGTGTGTGTGTGTGTGTGTGTGTGTGTGTGTGTACACACAAACGAATTATGTGTATGAATATAAATATAAATATATATATATATGTGGAAAGGTATGAATGAGAACGAATATCTTCACAATACAAGAGATGTATTTGACCGGTTTCGATTATATCTTCGTCAGAAATACATACATTTTGGAGAATACACAGCATATTTATATTACATCGGAGCTGATGAATCACCTGATGACCGTGACCTCGCGCTTGTTGTGCGTATAATTGCTGCCGCGACCTTGGATAGTTTGAATCTACCCGATGCGGTGTTCATGTTTTTCTCTGTCGCGATGTATGCAGCTTCCATGACCTTCCTTTTGTGTTTGCTTAATCCTTCATGGATTGTTTCAGCTTCTTTCCAGTTCGGTAGATGTCCAGCTTCATCTACATGAACCACCATGGCGTTGGAATTTCTATGGTGACGGACGTCGGCGCGATGTTCGTAGATCCTGGTGTTGAAGCCACGTCCAGTTTCACCATAGTATGCCATATCGCAACCGCTGCAGGGTATGCGGTATACTGCACTGTCGGTGTTGCTTTTCTGTTGTTTCTTTTCTCGTATTAGGTCATGTATCTTTTCCCCGGATGTGCTGGCGATGTTCATAGTATTGCCAAAGTATTTGCTGATCGCCTGGGAGAGATTACATGGAGGTAATATGAGAAAATTGGAGGATATCACGGGGTTAGATCTTGAAAGTATGTTCTCCGCCTTCTTTCTGAGGTTCAGCAGGAGACCTTTGGGGTATTTATGTTTCATGAAAGAATCAATTACATATGTAACTTCACTTTCAAGGAACTCAGGGCTGCAAATCCTCAGTGCCCGGAGGAAGAACCCAATCACAACCCCAGATTTAGTTCTATTGCTGTGTGCGGAGTAATAATGGATATAATCATCTTTATTAGTCGGCTTCCTGTATACAGAAAAACGTAGGTCTTCATCACCCCGATGGATCAGAGTGTCCAGGAAAGGTAACTTCTGATCCTCTTCATCCTCCACGGTGAACTGGATTTTCTCGTGGACGGAGTTCAGCCGCGTCAGTGTATGGTGCAGACACGACCTTCTGGGGACAATGACGAGGACATCATCTACGTAACGAAGCCAAGTTGAGTGCCTTCCGATTATATCCCTGTAGTGGTTCCTTTCCAGCGTCTCCATGAAGAGGCAGGCCAGGACAGCGCTCAGAGGGGACCCCATGGCGAGGCCGCTGATTTGCTGGTACTCATCCCCAGCGAACTCGAAGAAGCCGAAGTCCACACACAACTTCACGAGGCTTATGAAGTGGTGCTTTGGCAGTGGAAGTTCGTCATCTACCATGGATCCGGTGACCCTCTCGACTGCCCGGATAGCTCCATCTGTGGGTACATTTGTAAAAAGGGATTTAACGTCAAAACTAGCCAGTTTTTTATTTTTATATACAGAACCCTGCAGACGTCTGATGAGGTCCGCAGAGTTCTTCAGGTGAGAATCACTGATGACTCCCATGGCGGCGGAGAGGGGTTTCGCCAAACACTTCGCCAGGCGATGGGAAGCGCTGCCAATGCCAGACGTGATCGGTCTCATCGGCACACCTGGCTTGTGTACCTTCGGGAGACCTCTCATGGACGGGTTGCGGGGGGCCTCCTCCAGCAGGTGAAGCAAGCCTTTCCCCTTAGCCGACCGCAGGAGTACGTCCCTCGCCTTCTTCTTAAACCTGGCAGCTTCCATCTTACCCTCGCCTTTCGTCACTTTCCTGTAAACAGAAGCATCGGAAAGTAAATCGTTCATTTTACATATATAGTCAGTCATCCATAACAACAATACCCCCACCTTTGTCTGCCTGGGTGATGACGATGGTCTCGTCGTCGCGTAGGCTCTTCAACGCAGTGACGTATCTGCGAGGGATCGCCGGGGAGCGTGACGACGCATCGGCAACACAGCAGGCGGTGATCCCTTGGATGAACCCTTTGTCGACATCACTGTCGGTCCAGCGGTGGTTCGAGACAACGTAGTCGATAAGGTCCTTGTTGTCCAGCCCGGTGCTGAATTTGAGTCCAAGGGAGAGGGCTTCTAGTTCCGTGTGGGTAAGACGTTTGGAGGACATGTTTCTAAGAAGATCACTACGTCCAGCTTTTGACCATCTGCTCTTGCTGCATATGCGGTGTAATTTCTCCTGATGTTTGACTCGTTGAGCATGATCTTCCTGTTGGAGTTGGAGGACCAGCCCATGGGGAAGGTGTTCGCCCTCGAGTTCGTTCCGGAGTTCATAGAGTCGATGTTGAAGGGTCCTAATGGCCTCCACAAGGAAGGCCCGAGCGCTATCAGGGAACGGATGCTCGCCGGATTTAAACTGGCTCGGAGCTGAAGGTGGCAACACTTGCTCAGCCAAGCAGTCCATCAGGAAACAACGTCGATTCTTGACACTCTGGATCTTGCGTCTTGTGAAGAAATCCCGGGGAGGGGCAGACCGCTCGCCACTCATACCGTAAGAAGGATGAACCGTATTCATGTGGACAAAGTGTTTGGCGAAACCCCTCTCCGCCGCCATGGGAGTCATCAGTGATTCTCACCTGAAGAACTCTGCGGACCTCATCAGACGTCTGCAGGGTTCTGTATATAAAAATAAAAAACTGGCTAGTTTTGACGTTAAATCCCTTTTTACAAATGTACCCACAGATGGAGCTATCCGGGCAGTCGAGAGGGTCACCGGATCCATGGTAGATGACGAACTTCCACTGCCAAAGCACCACTTCATAAGCCTCGTGAAGTTGTGTGTGGACTTCGGCTTCTTCGAGTTCGCTGGGGATGAGTACCAGCAAATCAGCGGCCTCGCCATGGGGTCCCCTCTGAGCGCTGTCCTGGCCTGCCTCTTCATGGAGACGCTGGAAAGGAACCACTACAGGGATATAATCGGAAGGCACTCAACTTGGCTTCGTTACGTAGATGATGTCCTCGTCATTGTCCCCAGAAGGTCGTGTCTGCACCATACACTGACGCGGCTGAACTCCGTCCACGAGAAAATCCAGTTCACCGTGGAGGAAGAAGAGGATCAGAAGTTACCTTTCCTGGACACTCTGATCCATCGGGGTGATGAAGACCTACGTTTTTCTGTATACAGGAAGCCGACTAATAAAGATGATTATATCCATTATTACTCCGCACACAGCAATAGAACTAAATCTGGGGTTGTGATTGGGTTCTTCCTCCGGGCACTGAGGATTTGCAGCCCTGAGTTCCTTGAAAGTGAAGTTACATATGTAATTGATTCTTTCATGAAACATAAATACCCCAAAGGTCTCCTGCTGAACCTCAGAAAGAAGGCGGAGAACATACTTTCAAGATCTAACCCCGTGATATCCTCCAATTTTCTCATATTACCTCCATGTAATCTCTCCCAGGCGATCAGCAAATACTTTGGCAATACTATGAACATCGCCAGCACATCCGGGGAAAAGATACATGACCTAATACGAGAAAAGAAACAACAGAAAAGCAACACCGACAGTGCAGTATACCGCATACCCTGCAGCGGTTGCGATATGGCATACTATGGTGAAACTGGACGTGGCTTCAACACCAGGATCTACGAACATCGCGCCGACGTCCGTCACCATAGAAATTCCAACGCCATGGTGGTTCATGTAGATGAAGCTGGACATCTACCGAACTGGAAAGAAGCTGAAACAATCCATGAAGGATTAAGCAAACACAAAAGGAAGGTCATGGAAGCTGCATACATCGCGACAGAGAAAAACATGAACACCGCATCGGGTAGATTCAAACTATCCAAGGTCGCGGCAGCAATTATACGCACAACAAGCGCGAGGTCACGGTCATCAGGTGATTCATCAGCTCCGATGTAATATAAATATGCTGTGTATTCTCCAAAATGTATGTATTTCTGACGAAGATATAATCGAAACCGGTCAAATACATCTCTTGTATTGTGAAGATATTCGTTCTCATTCATACCTTTCCACATTTGTCCACATGAATACGGTTCATATATATATATATATATATATATATATATATATATATGTGTGTGTGTGTGTGTGTGGGTGTGTGTGTGTGTGTGTGTGTATGTATAAATTTATACATATATACATATATTATACATTTGTATATATACATATATGATGTATAAAATTTAATA
>NC_091585.1:18121647-18124147 GCF_042767895.1 Penaeus vannamei
TACGTAGAACCAGTTGTTTTACTTGAAAACTAACGAAAGACGAATTCACCAAATGTATATGAAAATGGTATTCCTTACTTACTTGGCACAGGCATTTTGTTATGTGCTATGCAAAGGTAATGTTTTATCCGTTCTAGACACATTCACCTATTATTTGTTAGAGTATATTAATAAAGGTTTTACAAAGCTAGCGGATGCTACTTATCTGGCACAGGGATGTGGTACTGAAATAATTTATATTTATCCTATGGTTCAATTAGCTTCCCTGAACAGAAAAAAAACTGTACTTATCTGGCACAGGAAAGTGATACTTACATGGAACCAGACGCTTTTCTTAAAAAGAAAAGAAACGAATTTGTCGATTGTGCATATGAAAAGGATCGTTGATGATCACTTGTCAGTTAATTTGTTACATAATTATAAATTATAAATAAATACATAAAATAATAATTGGTACATATTTTAGAGTAACGGGTTAATGATAATAAAAGTTTTGTTTTACAAACCTACTGGATAAGACTTACCTGGCACAAAATTGCATGTGATAGCGAATGAGGTACATATTATAATTTATCATACTACAAATTGGCTTCACATAAAGCAAACATTGATTCCACGTAACAAATATCACTTTCCTGTGCCAGATAAGTATTACTGCTGTGCGAATTCCGTGTTGAGGGAAAGCAATGCTTCCTTTATGTGAAGCGAATTTGTAGTATGATAAATTAGATGTACCTCATTCGCTATCATATGCATTTTTGTGCCAGGTAAGTCCTATCCAGTAGGTTTGTAAAACAACTTTTGTTATTAACACCTTATTCATACATACACATACAGACACACACACATATACATACAGACACACACACACATACAGACAAACACACATATATACATACACATACACATCTACATACAGAAACACACACACACACATACAGACACACACACACATACAGACACACACACATACATACAGACACACACATACATACAGACACACACATATAAATACAGACACACACACATATACATACAGACCCACACACATATACATACAGACCCACACACATATACATACAGACACACACATACACATACAGACACACACATATACATACAAACACACACACACATACATACAGACACACACACACATATACATACAGACACACACACACATACATACAGACACACACACACATATACATAGACACACACACATACAGACACACACACACACATATACATAGACACACACACACACATATACATAGACACACACACACACATATACATAGACACACACACACACATATACATAGACACACACACACACACATATACATAGACACACACACATATACATAGACACACACATATACATAGACACACATATACATAAAGACACACACACACATACATAGACACACACATATATATACAGACAGACACACAAACAGACTCAAACAGACACACACACACATATACACACAGACACACACAAATATACACACAGATAAACACACACATATACACACATACACACACATATACATACATACACACACACATACATACATACATACACACACATACATACACACACACATACATACACACATACATACCCACACACACACATACACACATACATACACACATACATACCCACACACACACATACATACCCACACATACGTAAATACACAGATATGTAAATACACATATGTAAATACACACACATACGTACATACACACATACGTACATACACACATACATACGTACACACACACACATACATACGTACACACATACATACGTACACACATACATACATACGTACATACATACGTACATACACACATACATACGTACATACATACATACACACATACGTACACACATACGTACACACACACATACACACACACACGTACACACACATACGTACACACACACACGTACAAAACATACGTACACACACACACGTACAAAACATACGTACACACATACGTACACACACATACGTACACACATACGTACACACACATACGTACACACATACGTACACACATACGTACATACACATACGTACACACACACATACGTACACACACATACGTACACACACACACGTACACACACACATACGTACACATACATACATACGTACACATACATACATACACACATACATACATACACACATACATATACATATACATTTTCATATACACATACATATACACATATACATATACACATACATATACACATACATACATATACACATACATACATATACACATACATACATATACATACATATACACACATACATACATATACATACATATACATACATATACACACATGCATACATATACACACATACATATACATACAAATACACACATGCATACATATACACATAAACATATACATACATATACACACATACATATACACGCATACATATATATATATACACACATA
>NC_091585.1:18129147-18136647 GCF_042767895.1 Penaeus vannamei
CATACAAACACATACACACATACAAACACAAACATACACACACATATGCACATACACAAACATACACACACATACACATACATATATATACAAAAACACACACATAAACATATATACACATATACACACATGCACATACACATATATACACATACACACACATACATATATATACATACACAAAAACACACACATACACACAAACATACACACACATACATATAAACGTACACATACATACATATACACATACACATACATACATATACACATACACACACATACATATACACATACACACACATATACACAAACACACATATACACATACATATTCACATACACACAAATACACATACTCTTACACATACATACACATACTATTACATATACACATACTCTTACATATACACATACATACTCATACATATACATACACATACATATACATACACAAACACATACACAAAAACACATACACACAAACACACATACACACATACATATACACATACACACACATACACATACATACATATACACACATGCATACACAAATACACATACACAAATACACACAAATACACATACATAAACAAATACACACATACACACACACATACACACACACATACACATACATACACAAATACACACACACACAAATACACACACACACATACATACACAAATACACACACATAAACAAATGCACAAACATACACAAATACACACACATACACATACATACACAAATACACACATACACTAATAAACACATACACAAATACACAAATACATATACACACATACACACACATACATATACACATACACACATATATACACATACACACATACATACACATACACATACATATACACATACATACACAAATACACATACATACACAAATACACACAATTACACACACAAACACAAATACATAAAAAATACACACAATTACATACACAAATACACATACATACAAAAATATACACACATATATAAATACATACACAAATAAACATACATACACAATTACACACATACACAAATACCCACATACATAAATACATACACAAATCCACATACATAAACAAATACACACACATACACAAATACGCACACAAATACACATACGTACACAAATACACATACACAAATACACACATACACAAATACATACACAAATACACATACATACACAAATACACACACATACACAAATACACATACACACATAAATATACATACATACACAAATACACATACATACACAAATACATACATACACAAATACACATACATACACAAATACACACATACACAAATACATACATAAAAATATACACACATACACAAATACACACAAATACACAAGTTACATACATACACAAATAACACACAAATACACATACATACACAAATAACATACAAATACACACACACACACATACATACACAAATAACACATACAAATACACACATACATACATACATACACAAACATACACAAATACACATCCATACACAAATAAACATACATACACAAATACACATACATACACAAATAAACATACATACACAAATACACATACATACACATACATACACAAATACACATACATACACAAATACACACACATACACACATACACATACATACACACACATACACAAATACACATACATACATACATACACATACATAAACAAATACACATAGATCCAAAAATACACACATACACATACATACACAAATACACATATATACACACACAAATACACACACATACACAAATACACATACATACACACATACACATACATACACAAATACACACATACACATACATACACAAATACACACATACACATACATACACAAATACACACATACACATACATACACAAATACACATACACATACATACACAAATTCACATACTCAGACATTCACAAATACACACATACACATACATACACAAATACACACATACACATACATACACAAATACATACAAATACATACACACATACATACATAAATACACACAAATAAACACATACACAAATACACACAAATAAACACATACACAAATACACACAAATAAACATAAATACACAACTACACACAAATAAACATACATACACAACTACACACAAATAAACATACATACACAACTACATACAAATAAACATACACAACTACACACAAATAAACACACACAAATAAACACAAAAATAAAAACACACAAATAAACACACAAATAAACACACACACACACACACAAATAAACACATACACAAATATACACATACACATACATACGCAAATACACATACATACAGAAATACACAAATACACATACACACATACACAAATAAACATACATACACACAAATACACATACATACACACAAATACAAATACACAAATACACATACATACACACAAATACACATACATACACAAATACACATACATACACACAAATACACACAAATAAACACATACACAAATAGACACAAATAAACATACATCCACAACTACACACAAATAAACATACACAACTACACACAAATAAACACACAAACACACACACACACAAATAAACACATACACACATACACAAACACACACAAATACACATACATACACACAAATACACATGCACACACAAATACACATACATACACACAAATACACATACACAAACAAATACACATACATACACACAAATACACATACACACAAATGTACATACACACAAATACACATACACACACAAATACACATACATACACACAAATACACATACACACAAATACACATACATACACACAAATACACATACATACACACAAATACACATACATACACACAAATACACATACATACACACAAATACACATACATACACACAAATACACATACATACACACAAATACACATACATACACACAAATACACATACATACACACAAATACACATACACACACAAATACACGTACATACACACAAATACACGTACATACACACAAATACACATACACACACAAATACACATACATACACACAAATACGTACACAAGCATACACATACATACACACAAATACGTACACAAGCATACACATACATACACAAGCATACACATACATACACAAGCATACACATACATACACAAGCATACACATACACACAAATACACATACACACAAATACATATACATACACACAAATACATATACATACACACAAATACACATACACACATATACACATACATACACACAAATAAACATACATAAACACAAATACACATACACACATATATACACAAATACACATACATACAAATACACATACATACACACAAATAAACATACACACAAATACACATACATACACACAAATACACATACACACACAAATACACATACATACACACAAATACACATACACACACAAATACACATACATACACACAAATACACATACATACACACAAACACACACACACACAAATACACATACACACACAAATACACATACACATACACACATAAATACACATACATACACACAAATACACATACAAAAATACACATATATACACACAAATACACATACACACATAAATACACATACACACAAATACACATACATACACACAAATACACATACATACACAAATACACACACACAAATACACATACACACAAATACACATACACACAAATACACATACATACACAAATAAACATACATACACAAATACACATACATACACAGAAATACACATACACACACAAATACACATACATACACACAAATACACACACACACACAAATACACATACATACACACAAATACACATACACACAAATAAACATACACAAATACACACACACAAATACACATACACACACAAATACACATACATACACACAAATACACACACAAATACACATACATACACACAAATACACATACACACACAAATACACGTACATACACACAAATACACATACACAAATAAACATACATACACACAAATACACATACACACACAAATACACACACACAAATACACATACATACACACAAATACACATACACACACAAATACACATATATTCACAAAAATACACATACAAATACACATACATACACATAAATACACATACACACAAATACACATACATACACACAAATACACATGCATACACACAAATACACATACACACACATATCCACATACATACACACAAACACACACATACATACACAAATACACATACATACACACAAATACACATACATCTTGACCTTTTAAAACCGCTCAACCCCAAAGCTCAAAAAAGAACATTAAAAAGAATAATAAAACATTTTCTTCGGATCAAAAGTATGGAAATGACTTCTGTTCCGCGCGGGACCCGCTCTGCAACAACGGTGACGTCACAGCTGCAATGATGTCTCTTGACTGGGGGGAGGGGGTGGAGGGGGTGCCGTACTTCTTTAGGACAGCAAGTGATTTGGAATCATGGGAGAAGGAATACAAGAGGGTCTAGATAGATATAGATAAATGGATAGGAGTATAGATAGATAGATATACATAAAAATACAAAATACCCCAATATACATACATACACAAAACATACCTACAAAAAAATAAAAATAAACATACATACAAAGACACATACATACACACACACACACACATAAAGACACATACATCCATACCCACACATACACAGAGATATAAATACATAGATAAACATAACACACGCAATCAGAACGACAGACCAGACACGATAAAAATATACCACAGAAGTCCACGATTTTCCCCACATACACTCCCCATGCAAGCACGACCATTAACCCTCACAGATGTTAAGGAAAGCTAAGAACACGCAACTGCCTTTTGCCTCGTTTGTTAACCCAATCGCTGCCCCGTAAACATACCTATGGAACCTAGACAAGTCGTTAACATGTTACACGTCTGTTGGCTGTTCTCTTGTATTTGCTTCTTCCGTTCTTCCTCTTTTTTATTTGTTTGTTGTTGTTTATGTTTTTGTTCTTCTTGTTATTATCATTCGTCTTCTTTTTCTTCTTCTTCTTTTGTTCCTCCTCCTCCTTGTTATTATTAATATTATTATTATTCTCTTCTCATCTCATCTCATCTCATCTCTTCTCTTCACCTTCTCTCTTTTATCCTATCCTCTCCTCTCCTTCCTCCTCTCTCATCTCTTCTCTTCTCATCTCATTTCACCTCCTCTCTTCTTTTCTCTCCTATCCTCTCCTCTCCTTATTCCTTCTTCTCCTCTCCCTTCTCTTCTCCCTGTCCTTCCTCCTCCTCCTCCTCTTCCTTCTCCTCATCTCATTATCCTCTCCTCCTCTCTTCTCCTCTCCTTTCGTTTCCCTCCTCCTTCCTCCTCCATCATCATCATCCTCATCTCTCTCCTCCTCTCCCTCCTCTTCCCCCTTTCCTTCCTCTTCCTCCTTCTTCCCATGTCTTTCCTCCTCTCCTTCTCCTCTCCTCCTTTTTCATCCTCTCCTTACTCTTCCCTCATCATCATCATCATCTCTCTCCTCCTCTCCTTCTCCTCTCCTCCTCTTCTTCTTCATCCTTTCCTTCCTCCTCCTTCCTCCTCATCATCATCTCTCTACTCCTCTCCTCTCCTCCACATTCTCCGCTCTTCTCTTCCTCCTCCTCCTTTCCCATCTCTTAACATTATCGTTGGAATGTACAATATTATGCGATATCTGTGTAATTGACTTCACCGTGGATTTTGCCTCCGGATTCGGCATCGTGTGCGTTTCTGTGTGTGTGCGTGCGTGCGTGTGTGTGTGTGTGTGTGTGTGTGTGTGTGTGTGTGTGTGTGTGTGTGTGTGTGTGTGTGTGTGTGTGTGTCTGTGTGTGTGTGTGTGTGTGTGTGTGTGTGTTGTTTTGTGTGTGTGTGTGTGTGTGTGTGTGTATGCATATAGTGTGTTATGTGTATGTGCGTCTGTGTGTGTGTGTGTGTGTGTGTGTGTGTGTGTGTGTGTGTGTGTGTGTGTGTGTGTGTGTGTGTATGCATGTATATGTGTATGTGCGTCTGTGTGTGTGTGTGTGTGTTCATATGTGTGTGGGTGTATGTTTGAGTGTGTGTGTGTCTGTGCACGTGTGTGTGAATATGCACATTTGCTTATGTATATACGTCTGTGCAGCCACGCACACGCTCCTACAGATACGCTTATAAATCCATTTACACAAAAGTATAAGCAGACATAAACTCGAGTTAGCTTAACACCAACCCCGCCCTCCATTCGTTTAGAACCCCACGGAACTACCTGCAAAAGTTAATTGGGAATGTTAAATTAAGCTCAAAACAGCAACTTTTACGATTAGGGCCGTGTCTTGCAAGCCGAGAGGATGCAGAGACTAGATGCAGATAAGGTCGGTATTCACATTCGCTTTGTCCAGAAGAATCGACCATCGTGGTCAGTTGTTATGGCCGGTTGTTGACCCGCGGCGAGAGTCCTTGTCTGGTAATGCACAGTTATGTTTCCCGCGCTTCTGTAACGGTCATTTTGTTCAATTTTTCAAACTCTCAACAAGCTAGCAGATAAAAAAGGAAGAGAGAAAAGAGTAAACGTGAGATAGTCTAGCTATATCACAGAGAAAGGATGATATATTGTACTAATGATAAGGGAAAGCATAAGGGTTAAAGAAAGAGTGAGAGAGAGAGAAATAGAGAGAACGGCTGATAGAGACAGGGAAGGGCAGCCAAACAGATAAAGTGATAAGAAAAGATATAACTAGATGTTGCTATGATATTACAAATGGAGGAATTATTTTCTGAAATGCCTCTTTGTCCGTATGTAAAATCCTCTAAACATGAATATACATAGATAAATAAAATCAAGATGAAACCTACGATAATCATGGTTTAACATCAAAGCTTTTCCTTACAAAATAAATAAACAAAAACTCCTCATACGTGATTTCTCCTATTTTCGTCATATTTGAATGCTAACTGTCATAGAAAATGCTTTTGTAAATATTCACCTAATTGCTTTTGTTTCATAAGCATTCGTTATAACTTAATCGGATGGAAAAAATAATAATCATATGCAAATTCGTTTTTTTATGTTCATTTGCTTGGACGATTTTCAGTCCAGATGAAATGCCCTTCATTTTTTTTTTTTTTTTTTTTTTTTAAGTATTGCCAGATTCATTATTTTTTGTTGTTCATTATCATTACCGTCGAATTATTATCATTGATGCTATCACTGTAGTTATCATTATAAACCTTATCATCACTGTCATTATAATCATTATCATCCTCTATTTCCTTCGTTTACCCGCCGCCCCATACTCCTCTTTCTCTCTCTCTCTCCCTCACTATCTTTTTATCTTTTGCCTTAACTCTCATCCTTACTTTCTCCCTCTCCCATCTACCTTCCTACCCTTCTCCTTGTTCCTCTCCCTTCCTCTCAGCCTCCC
>NC_091585.1:18166647-18171647 GCF_042767895.1 Penaeus vannamei
AAAATTATTTCACTTTCCATCCCCTTTTTAACCTCTAAAATTACAGTTTCCGTTTTCACACACCCGACAGAAATAGGTCCCTATATATCGAAATCCCAGAAAAAATAAATCACTTTTTTATGTAATTCACTAATATATCCAATCTGGGTAATCAATAAAGAATTAAATACGTCAATCCTATCCGCTAATCTCACACAAACAAATAAATCAACATTTACCATGAATGGATCTCCAAGAGCGCCTTAACGACCTTGTGGATACCTTGGCCATGTCCCGGATGGCCACGTCACGAACCTTTTTCCTCGCCACTAAACGAGACCGAACCTTCGAACCCTCACAACCATCTACTGTCCGAACTATGGGTCACTCGCTTCCATGTCGCACAATTATTAGAATGCTTATTCCTCCACAGTATGTATATGTATATTTATGTATATATACATACATATATATATATATATATATATATGTATGTATGTATGAATATATGTATAAAAGTATATATATTCATTGTATACATACATATATATGTATATATATATATATATATATATATATATATATAGAGAGAGAGAGAGAGAGAGAGAGAGAGAGAGAGAGAGTAAGTGAGAGAGAGAGAGAGAGAGAGAGAAAGAGAATCTGCATCACGTGATAAGGAGTTTCATAAGTTCTTAGCCCTGTTTTCTTTTTTCTTTTTTCTTTTTTTTATCGGTTTCCTTTCATTTACATTTTTCTTTGTGTCTCGTCAGTGGTTAAAAAGTTTACGATTTCAAATTTCCTCTACATTGGTTTTCTTGATGTGTATACACAAAATATATAGACTGATACACATACACCCTCACACGCACACCCACACGCATGTGTGTGTGTGCGTGTGCGTGTGTGTGTGTGTGTGTGTGTGTGTTTGTGGGAATGTACATATAAAATACACACACATTATTGCATGTATGTCCGTGTGTATGTGTGAATGTGTCTGCGGTACCGGCGTCATCATCAGAATATATTTTTTGCTGTTATAACTAATATGATTGCAAGTAGCTTATGTCATATAGCCCCATCATTATTATCGTAAATATTTCCATAGATGATTTTAAATGTTCTTTCAAAATCTTAAGCATTATCTAATGAGACAACATATTCAATATCCATAATATAGATCGCAGTCTTTACATTTACAAGAGCATGTTCACAAGTTACTTTGCAAATGACAACCAATATGCAAACCCGAATCTTTATCGTAATGCCCGCTCACTTCCCACTATTTGAGAGAGAGCTGGGTCAAACTCAATTTCAACTTGGGTGAGATGCATTCAAGCAGAGAGGAAATTAGGACAGTTGATTATGCTAAACCTGCGGCTCCCCTATTAATTATTCATCTCCGTTGAGCATTTGGTTACTACTCTGGAATTTGGTGAAAATCAAAATAACCTTGTAACTGATCGGAATGTTACTATACACGCGTTGTATTACAGTGAAGTGATATTTTTAATGAAAGTGTCACTGCTGATACGTCTTATATCAAATAATGATTCATTATCTGGTACATCATTAAGCGATACACCGACCTCAAGAAAATTAATTAACTGAAGAGGTCTCACATAAAAAAGAAATAAAAGAATATGAAAAAAAAATGTAGATCGAAGATTTTAGGCCCGTAGGACCTTCGTTTTCTCCTCACTATTTCTTACTTTAGATCAGATTACTAATTAACAAACCTCTCGCATTCTTTTTCCCTTTAACCTGTGTAACCTCTCATAATATAATTCAGTATTAAAGTTAAACCAAATACTACTTACGTTTCTTTAATTAATCTAAATGAGTGTTTTGTTTACAGGTCGCGTACAATACCTCGAGAGCGAACGTACGACAGCAACGGGGAAAACACATTAAAGATTTACGATGATTATCCTTGTGGTAAGTAGCTGTTTCTTAATTATACCCCGTTTTGTAATCAAGGGTAAGTAATTAGGGCCATTCTCATTGGCGGTGCTACCCTAAATTTATCGAATACAGTAACATTATTGTCATTTTGAGTGTTTTGATCACAACGCCATTAGTTAAATCTTTTTACCAATCTTATCGTCGCTAGTTATTTTAATGGAAATAGTGGCGTTGATGGCATATTTATTCTGAAAGTGATATTAGAATTGATATAAGTTTTTCCTTTATCATGATCATCATTACTTTATGATCATCATTACTTTATCATGATCATTTCTTTATCATGATCATCATTACTTTATGATCATCATTACTTTATCATGATCATTTCTTTATCATGATCATCATTACTTTATGATCATCATTACTTTATCATGATCATTTCTTTATCATGATCATCATTACTCTTATCATCACTGCTCTTAATATTATATTGGTCTTATCATTGAATCTGCAATCATCATTACTGATATTGATATCATTACACTTCTCATCATTGTCGCTGTTATTGTTATCATAATTTATATTGATATCAGTATTATCATTACTAGCAGTTTTATTAACATTCTTATAATCATTATTACTATCATTATTGTTATAATTATTATCATTATTATTATCATTACCATTATTGTCATTATTATTATTATTATTATTATTATTATTATTATTATTATTATTATTATTATTATTATTATTATTATTATTATCATCATCATCATCATTAGTAGTAGTAGCAGTAGTAGTAGTATCATTACTATTATTATTGTTATTACTATTATTATCATTGTTATCATTGTTATCATCATCCTTATCATCATTGTTTTTATCACTTTTTTCGTTATCATTATTATTATTATTGATGTTACTATCATTATTATCATCATAATTATCATCATTATCGTTATCATTATTATCATTACTATAATCACTATCCATATCATTTTTATCATTATTACCCTTATCATCCTTATCATTATCATTATAATTACTATTACTATCATTATCATCATTATTATCATTATCATCAGCAGCAGCAGCATCATTATTATCATCATCATTAGTATCATAAGCATTATCATAATTAGTAACATCATCACATCATTATCATTACAATTATCACAATAATCTTTATCGTTACCCTCACCATTCTTAACATTATCGTCACCATCTCTCACCAGATCGCAACATTGGCGCTGGTCGTGACGTCATCATCAGCTGGAGCGGTGAGAGAACAGCTGAGACTGGCTCAAGCGCTGTCCTTGAATACGCGAATCCCGAGCAAAAACTTGGAGTTGGAGCGTGAGGTCGAGGGCGAGAGTCAAGTTCCGGTTCCTGTGTTGATTTCGAGTCAGGTAAAAGAAAAACGAAATATGAGTGGAAAAAGATATAGATATGAGGGAATTAAGAGAGGCTTTTAAGTTATTCTGTTTGCGGAGTAATAATGATGATTATGAAAAAAGATAATAATGATAGCAGTAATATCAATGATAATAAGTGACAATACTATTATTCATAATGATAGTTATAACAATAGTTGTTATGATAATAACAATGATAATGATTATGATAATGATAATAATGATTCTTATTTTCGTTATTAATATTATTATTATTATCATTATTGTTGTTATTATTACTATAACATCATAATATTATTATCATCAATTTTTACTATTATCATCGTTATTACTATCATTATTATTAATATCACCATTATCATTATTATCATAATCATCATTATCATTATCATTAACACTATCATTATGTAATCATTGTTATCATTATCGTTATTGTTATCATCACAATAATAATAATGATAATAATAATGATGATAATAATAATGATAATAATAATGATAATAATAATAATAATAATGATAATAATAATAATGATAATATTAGTAATAATAATGATACCAGTGATGGTAAAAAATTATAGTGATAATGGTAATAGCAATGATAATTACAATAATAATAATGATAATAACAATAATAACTATTATCATTATTATTATTATCATTATCATTGTTATTATTATTCATAATGATAATCATGATAAGAGTAATGATAACAATTAGGATAATAACAATGATGATTATAGTAATGATGATGATTATAATGATGGTAATAATAGTGATATTGATAATATGACGATAATGAGTGTGATAATGATAATAAAATGATTATATCAATAATAATAATGACAATAACAATGATAATAATAATAATAATAATAATAATAATAATAATAATAATAATAATAATAATAATGATAATAGAAACAGAAATAGCTTACCCACGGAATAGAAAAATGACATAATAAAAAGATATATGTTTCTCTTTGTTTCATGATTCTGAAGAAATAACTCAATTATCATTAATTTCTAGGGAACTATCTACGAAATCGGGAAGGAAGTCAGGGAAATCGGAAGAAAAAATGAAGTAGAAATCAAGAACGAAATCGGAAAAATCGTCGAGAATGTTACGGCTATCGGAGAGAAAATCGAGGAAATCGGAAAAATCAGCGAAAATGCCACGGCAATTGGAGAGAAAATCGGGAAAATTGGCAAAATCGGCGAAAATGTCACGGCTATAGGAGAGAAAATCGTGAAAATCGGGGAGGAAAATGGAGGAGTCGGGGAAACCGGTGAGAAAATCGAGGAAAAGGGAGCGCGGGAAGCCACAGGCCGCCATGAAGCTACCGAAAACAAAGGAAGAGAGACAAGCGCCAGGGAACGAGGAATAAGGGAGAATGAGAAAAGGTCCGAGGGCGAAGAAGAGGGAGAAGAAGAGGAGGAGGAAGACGCACAGGCAAACAAAGAAAAAGAAGACGAAGACAAACCAAAAGACAAAACCAAACGAGACAAAGAAACAGACCAAGAAAAGGGAAGAGAAGAGACCCCCTCACCCGAGGACTCGAAAACGACCGCGGTGTCCCTCCCGCCTTCCCCTCTCCCTCCTGCGCAGACGCCGGGTCCCTTGGCGCTGCCCCTGACGCGCGAGAGCAGAAGGCGAGCGAGCACCCCCAGCCACCAGGGGCTTCCCAAGGAGCTGCG
>NC_091585.1:18176647-18181647 GCF_042767895.1 Penaeus vannamei
TGCGCACAAATACGTGCGCAAAAACACACACTCATGTAAGTAAATGGATCCCTTTCTTGCTCACACAGTCGTATAGAAGAGAAGATAAAAGTAAAGAAAAAAATAAGATTATACTAAAAAGAAAAACAATAATCAAGAAATAATTTAATCGAGAAACATAAATGAAGACATTCCACAGTTTCCAATTAGATCGCTACCTCACTGTGATGAGATATGGC
The DNA here is from genome assembly GCF_042767895.1 of Penaeus vannamei. NCBI lineage: Eukaryota > Metazoa > Arthropoda > Malacostraca > Decapoda > Penaeidae > Penaeus > Penaeus vannamei. The sequence continues at coordinate 18,176,866 of NC_091585.1, forward strand.
CAGCAGAACTATGGTACAGGTGCTATGTTTGTGTGTGTGTGTGTGTGTGTGTGTGTGTGTGTGTGTGTGTGTGTGTGTGTGTGTGTGTGTGTGTGTGTGTGTGTGTGTGTGTGTGCGTGTGCGTGTGCGTGTGCGTGTGCGTGTGCGTGTGCGTGTGCGTGTGCGTGTGCGTGTGCGTGTGCGTGTATGTGTATGTGTATGTGTGTGTGTGTGTGTGCGTGTGCGTGTGCGTGTGCGTGTGCGTGTGCTTGCTTTTGTGCTCACGTGTGTTGTGTTCATGGGTGCATACAGCGTGTGCGTGCGTGCGTTTGTCTGAAATTGACAAGAACTTCCGATATAAAAACAGCAAGTGCCATCAAGCTGGGCACATTATTTATCGCTGAGAATGATTTATGTTTGAGATAGGGTGGGAAAGGCATTCAGTTTTCTTTTTTATTTTCTATTACAAAGAATGCCTTTCATATGACTTTTAGATCGTACAAAAAGGTAAGGGATTTTTATTTAGGCTACGATTCAGTGAAAGAGAGAGAGAGAGAGAGAGAGAGAGAGAGAGAGAGAATATGAGGGAGGGAAGGAGGGGGAAAAGGAGAGGAAAAGGGAAAGGAGGGTGGGAGGAATAGAGAGACAGAGAGAGAGGGGAGAGAATGTGTCTGTTTCTGTCTCTGTATGTGTCTGTCTCTCTGTCTGTAAGACAGGAAGACAGACAGAAAGACAACCAGAGAGCAACAAAAAGAAACAGACACAGACAGACAGAGACAGATGTGCACAGACAAATAGACAGTCAGACAGACACAAAGACAGACAAACAGCTAGAGAGACATAGAGAAAGAGAGAGAGAGGTAGACAGACTCACTCACTCACTCATTCACTCACTCACTCACTCACTCACTCACTCACTCACTCACTCACTCACTCACTCACTCACTCACTCACTCACTCACTCACTCACTCACTCTCATTCACTCACTCACTCTCATTCACTCACTCACTGACAGACAGACAGACAGACAGACAGATATATGGGCATATAGAAAGACTGATGGGCTGACAAACAGACAGACAGACTGAGATAGACGGAGATAAATAGACAGAGAGACACAGGTAAATGAACGAGAGACAGATAGAGAGAGACAGACAAACAGATGGGCAAACAGACAGACTGGCAGACGGACATACAAATAGACAGGCTCAGACAGACACACAGACAGAGACAGACAGACAAACAGACACTGTATTGTACTTACTTAATTGCCTTGCCATTACTACCACTGACCCATTATCTCTACTGAATTACTGCCTACAGCATTTATCAAGCTTTTACTATTATCATCATTTCATTAACTAATCACTGTAAGTCTTGTTACTTTATATATGATCAACTCTTCATCTATCATTATTGTATGATTCTCTTTACTATCATCTAAGTATAACTACAACATTATCTTCAAATATTAAGTTATACATATTTTTGCTAAGGTCTTAGTGATCGCTTTAAATTCTTTAAAAAAATTACTTGCCTTTCTCAGCTTTGTTCTGTTTACATTATTTCATCCTTTCTCACTCTTACAACTGTCCCAAATTCCTGAGGGTCTATTAATTTATCAAATAATAAATGTCATATTCTAATCAATAATTCTTTGGTTAATTTTTTTGAGATCATTCGATGTGATATATCAAGGAGACCTTTTTTTGGGGTATTACTGTTTATTCTTTTTCTTTTTTTACCTGGTTTATTTCTTGCTTTTAAAATTCCTTTATATATATCCATTCTTTCTATATGGGATTTCTCTTTCTTTGTTTTATTTTCTTTCTTTGTCTCTTTGCCTTCTGTTCTACCCTGAATATTATCCTCACTTTACTTAGAGTACATGACTCTATAATGCCCGGATGACTTTCTCTAAATCACCTTGCAGTACATTTTTTGTAATACAAGAAAGCTCTGTTTTTCATGTGTAAAAGTTATACAGCCTCTATATCCTGTTGAAATACCTAAACCTATATACGACTCTTGTTTTCAAAATTAAGTTCATATTTTTTACTGTTGTATACCATTTTATCATAACACAAATACTTAATAATCTGAACATATCTTATTTCTTATTGAAGTTACTTTACATATCTTATTTCTTATTGAAGTTACTTTACATATCTTATTTCTTATTAAAGTTACTTTACATAGTGAGACCTAAACAGAAACTAAGCTTAAAAGTATGCAAGTAAGGATATGACTGTTAGTTACATTTCTACATGAAGTTTTTCATATTACCAGCATTAAGATATAACTACTTTTATTTTGAAGCTTGGAAGGCTTTCTTTACAACAAGCAATATCACAATAGTATCATTCTTTGAGTTAGAAACTAATGCATTCTAACAAGAAGTTTGAGAGTAAATAAACATTAACCCAATGGATCTAAGTGCCTTGCTACCTGCAAGTGGACCAAAAGTTGCCACTCAAGGCTCATTTGAGTGGCAACTGTAGACTATGTACAGATGTTATGGAGTTATACAAGGGAAACATTCTATTACCATCTGGTTAAAGCAAATCACATGACAAATATAGACATCAGAAAATGGCAAAAAAAAAAAAAAAATGAAAATGCTTATGCAGAAACACAGAATATATTGCTAAGGGGAGGAAGTATTGTCACTGTACCCTAGTATTCATGTGCATCTGTCCTACAAGCCACACATCTGACAAAGTGGCCATTCCAATAAGCTTAATGCTTAGTCCTTGGATCCCTAGACAGCCTTGCCAAAGTTTAAGGCACCCAGATCCAATTGGTTAACTTATAATAAAGGATATTCAAGAAAAGTAACAGTCAGCTACTGAAAATTTTATTATAAATTGTAAAAAAGATAATATATCACATATCTATGACCCAATAGGTTATAGATCACTCTTCAGTATCTCTTATATTAATTGTAGTTTTCTTAGGGATAATGCACAAAATTTCTTCATGAAGCATAAATACAATGTCAAAGACCATGTGATATTCCATCAAGAAGAGACAAAAAACAAAGGAATTATGTAATCTTTGGAAAACTCTTTGACAAGTTTACAAGCATTATTAAGACAACACTTCTGATAGACATGGTGCACAGGTATGATCTTTCATGCTTCAAATTTTACTAACAGGAAATAATATCTATAACATACAAACAATTCCATAAAATTTCCAGAACAAGATACATCTCCCATAATTACGAAGACTAGACTTGGGTCAGTATAGATGAGAACACTGGAAGAACTAAGAGAAATGCAAAACAACAGAAAGAAGAGCTTAGAGAAACTGGGTCACATTGTATTCTTTCCGAGAACAATATAACACCAACAATATACTTATCAAATACAAGAGTGAATTTAAAACTCATTCTCACTCTTAGATCATTTCAAATATCCTACTGGAATAAAAACTATATCTCCTTTAGAAGAATAAATACTAGGAATGCATCCATGAGAGTGAACTCAAAACATAAAATTCAAGAATTTCATTTAAGAAATACTTGACAGCAATAGTATGACAATAAAATTAATATTCACAAAGCTGATCTACAGCCAACTAAGAAATTTTATATCATCCATCATCATCCTACAAAAGCAGTCAACTGGACCCTTCTCACACACTAAATAAACAAGAGATTAACCCACTGGCACCAGGTACTTGAATCATATTTACACACTGTTGGCTTTGCAAGTGCTCAGTTACCTATGAGTCAATTAGTACTACATGATCTCCCTGATTTCTCTAATCCTTGAATATTTGGGGAATTTTTTTATAATTTTCTAATCCTATTAATATCAATATAGTTATAATCATTTTTGACATTATGATAATAAAATGTCATCATAATAATAATAGCAATATGCAAAAAAAAAAAAAAAACATTAAAACCTACGGAAAAGAGAAAACACATGAGGTACTGTAGACTAGTAATTGACCCGTAGGTGACCAAGCTCTTGTAGAGTCATTTTGCGTAAACACAATAAATAGAGTAAACTCACAGTAGACATGGCACCATGTACATGTCATACCCAGCAGCAGTGGATTAAATGCACAAGAAATGCAAAGGTTAATATGAATTTCTCAAGTGATTCCTAGCATAGGACCCTAAGCATGCCAGACCCCCTAATATCCCCATGACCAAGAGCACAATAATGGCCAGAATGTTTCCAAGGTCAATCTGGTGAGGTTCCTGGGTGAGTTCTTCGGCAGACACCAGCTGTGAGAGGCCCATGAACAAGGCAAACCAGAAGACAAAAATCTGGCCGTCCATTCCTGAAATAAAAATCATCCATAAAATTCAAATGTTCTTATTATTGTTTCTTGGTAATTTATTGTTTTACTCAGGAAAAAAATGGCAGTACATCCCAATACTTGAGTACTCTGCCTCACTGTCTCTTCCTTACTTTGATGAACAGACAATTAATAACTAGGTAGTTTTAACTCATGTACAATATTTCTATTGCTTTACACTTCTTTTTTTATTTACTTATTTTTTTCAAAAGAGACTTTGTGAATCAGGACTTCGAACTCTAAAGTGAGTCACCAGTTTTTCCTATCCTGAGATTGGACAAAATGTAGGCTACTGTTTCCCCAAAAACAGACCAGCCAACATATATCCTGAAGACTAGGCCATAAATCCATAACTAAAAAGATAAAAACAAAACATTACTATTCTCCCTCATTTTAAAATAAAAGAAATTCATACAGAAAATAAGATATATGTAATGTAATGTATCTAATTGTGTGTGTATCATATTAAGCATGTCTCGTGTGTG
>NC_091585.1:18186647-18191647 GCF_042767895.1 Penaeus vannamei
TCAGACCTTTGAAAGCCAGCTCTTCCAGAAAGTCATGATATTCTACGATTTTGTCTACTGCATCATCTACATCCTTTAGGGTTAGTCTTTCTGCACACTTGCCAATCATGAGCTTTGTCAACTCTGAAAAGACGTCCGTTATCAACCCGGAGTTGGCACTGCTTTGTTCGGGCATTTCGACCTCGAGTATGATCAGCAGGACTAGGGTGAGGGGAACGTCTAGGTCATAATTTCCCAGCTGCAAAGAATCCAGGTTTTCAAGAATTTTAACTTTCAAATCATTCACTGCACCAGGGGCCTGAACGATGCAGTTCAGGGTATTTTGGACAAAGAAGGGCCGGTCTTCCCTACGAATCCCTTTCACTTCCAGGTTCATGCCTTTCTTCTTAGCTCGTACAATCTGGGTCAAAGGGTCCACTGTCTCTGGTCTGGTTGTTATTACAATGCGTAAGTTGCCCGCAAGGTTAACCAGCTCTTTTATCAATTTCTTGGATTCCTTGTTGCCCTCATCAAAGCCATCGAGGAGGACAACCGTCTTCATTTTCAGAAACATTTTTACAAAATCACACACCATTAATCCAGAATCAATGAGCGTCTTGCCAAGCAGATTCTCTAACAGTTCCTGCCAGCTGCCCACCGTCGAACCTCGGAGTTGCAAGTACAACAAAGCCGAGACTTCTCGGAGACCCTTGAATGGCAAGGGGTCGGTCACCCATTTCTCCATCATGTACTTTAACAATGTGGTTTTCCCCATTCCTCCATCTGCAGAAATCACCAGCACATCTGGAAGACCCCCATCTCGACGTCTAACTTCCAGAATATCGGTGTGGGATATAATGCGAGGCTGGTGTTGTTGCGATGGCATAGAACTGGACGTGTCCTCCTTAATAACCAGATTAGTGAAGTTTAGACTGGGGCGTATTGCTTGGTCTGGATAGAGCCACTGCACGAGAGCCACGTCCCACATCTGAGAGTAAACAGATTCCAATTCCAGTCGACTGTCCTGTTCTACCTTATTTTGAAGAACATTTTGAAAAAGTTTGATTTCCTGCTGCAGTTGCGGGAGCATATTATAGTCAGATGTGCTTAAAGGTTCCCGAACCTTCGTCATCAACTCCTTAAAATCGTCTTGTATTTCAGAAATCAAGTCGTCGATAATGTCAGATCGTGTTCCCGAATGACTCCCAGCCAGTCTAGCAATGTTACACAATAAAGTCTCCAGCCTCACTAGCTTTGCCAGGAGGTCCTGATCCGTCATCGGCAGTATCTTATTGACATGCGAGATGTCGTTGCGCTCCTGTTTCAGTTCGTGGACGAGCTTTCCCAGGGACTGTCCGGCGCCATCTGTCGCAGTGCCAGCCGTCCCGCATGCATGTTGAAATAAAATGTTGAGAAGCGAGATGTCATATTCTTCGCAAGGCTTTCCTGAGTCGAGGACATCTCTCTGGTCCTTGTTGAAGATCTCCTTCATCCTCTTGTTGGTCCCGAATTTCTGCAGCAGAAAATCTTTGACCGAGGAGCCCCCTTGGTAATTCCACCGGAAGGCCTCCACGAGGACGCGCTGGCCCTTCAGCATGACGGCGACCTGGAACCGGAAATTGTTCACCACGTCTCGCGTCAGGGGTAAGGTCGGAGGGCGTGAACCAGAGGCCTGAACCGGAAGAGGTTGGGCGGGAAGGGCAGCCATAGTTGCGGGGTTCCTTGCGCCCCCTCAGTGTAGAATCGAATCAGCACTGGGGGGGGGGGGGGTTCTAGACGCCTCAGAAGCGTTGAAAATGAATTGCCAAGACTAGTGTGGTTCCTTTCTGACTTTCTGAACTCTTCTCTCGTTGTATGGCATTATGGTTAACTTCTTACTTCACATTTGTTATTCACTTATATTGACTTACAGTGATCTACTTTTCCGCGTTTTCTGTCTAATAATTTTCGGCATACATTTCCTTCTTTTCTTTTTTTTTCTGTTTTCTCAAATTTTCACTGGCTGTTCCCATGTCATTTTCTTCGTTACAACACTTTCTGAATTAAATAAAGAGTAATATGTCCACAGAACCTGTCAATCACTCAGGTATGTAGAACTGTGCACGAAATACTAGAAATACCAGAAACAATAATTCTGTAGCGTTTATGCCCTTCCTTTCAAATCTGTAAGAGTAAGAAAAAGTAATAATATATATACACATTATGTATGTCTCTATATATGTATATATATGAAAACAATGTATGATTCAATATATATACACATATTTATGTATGAATCTATATATGTATATATATATATATATATATATATATATGTATATATATACATATATATATATATATATATATATATATGGAAACAATGTATATGATTCAATATTTTGACAATGACACTAAGTCATAATCATAATAACAAGATGAAGGAGATATTCAACAATGCCCATGGTTATGTGATGATAAAGGTAATAATAATAATGACTGATATCATCGCTATTATCACTATCAAGATGATTATCAACTTTATCATGAAAATCATCAACATTATTATTATCATCATTATCATTATCATCATCATTTACTGATGTTGCTATTGGCATAATCATCATCATTATCATTTATCATAATCAGCATTATCGTTACCATCATTATTAATATCATTATTATTATCATTATCATCGTTATTGATATCATTATCATTATGATCATCATTATCACCACCATTATCATTATCACATCAGTATTGTTATTAACGTAATCATCATCATTATCATTATTAACATAATTATCAACATTATCATTATTAACATTATCATCATTATCATTATTAACATTATTATCAACATTGTCATTGTCATTATTAACATTATTAATCATCATCATCATCAATAGGATCATTAATATCATTATCATTATCTATATTGCAGCAGTTACACCTTCAATCTATCCACATTTATTACATTACTACCCAATTGGGGAAGGAGAAAGGTAGGAGAAGGGAAAGAAAGAAGAAGAAATGAAGAAAGGGAGAGAAAAGGGAGAAAGAGAGAGAGTGGGGGGAAAGGGGTTTAAAGAGAAAAGGAAGATGGGGAAGAGAAAGGAAGCAGAAGAAATAGAGAAAAGGGGAGAGAGGGAGATGGGGTTTAAAGAGGAAAGGGAGATGGAGAAGGGGAAAGCAGAAAAAAGAGAGAGAGGGGAACAGGGCCTAAAGAGAAAAGGGAGATGGGGAAAGGAAAGGAAGCAGAAAAAGGGAGAAAGAAAGAGGGAGGAGATACGGGCCTAAAAAGGGAGATGGAAAAGGGAAAGGAAACAGTAAAAAAGGGAGAAAGAGAGAGAGGGAGGGGAAAAGGGATTAAAGAGAAAAGGGAGACGGAGAACGGGAGAGAGGGTGAAGGGAAAGGAAGAAAACAGAGAAAAGGGGAACGAAATAGAGGAAAAGAGGTTGGGTTATGCAAGTTAGAGCGGGAGGGGGGAGGGGGCACAGAAGAAGGGGGGCTGGGAGAGGGAGGGGAAAGGGGATAAGAGAGCGAAGGAGAGGGGGAGAAGGAGGAACTAAAGGGATGTGAGAGGGGAATTTAGGGGAGATGAGGGAGTGAGAGGGAGTGGTGAAGCAAGGAAAGGGAAGGAAAAGGGAGAGAAAAGACTGGAGGATAGAGAAAGTGGGAAACAAGGGAATATCTCTGTTTCTTCTTATTCTGTCCATTTCTTCCCGTTTGTTATTATTATCATTACCATTATTATCACAGTTAATATTATTGTCATTATCATTATTATCAACATTGTTATTATCATTATAATCATCATTATTATTTTGTTATTATTATCATCATTATTATTACTATTAGTTATTGTTATTGTTATAACAATAATTGTTATCATTATCTTATCATTATCATACTTATTGCTATTACCATTATTATCATCATTATTTTACGTTATTCTTATCATTATCATACTTATTGTTATCATTATCATTATTATCATCATTATTTTACGTTATTCTTATCATTATTATTACTAGTATTTTTATCAATATTATCATCATTTCAACATCATTAAGATCATTATCGTTATCTTTATTGTTAGTGCTGTTATCATTACAATTATCATTATTACTATTTATTATGATTATCATTATTATCATTATCGTTATCATAACTATCAAAACTATTAGTAGTAGTATCATCATTATTATTGTTCTCATCATAATCATCACTATTATTATCCTCATTATTACCATTATTATTAGTAGTAGTATTGTCATTACCATCATCATAATCATTGTTATTCTCATTATCATTATCACCTTTGTAATCAATATTATTGTTATCATTATTAATGTTATCATTAATACTATTAGCATCATTATATTTTCCATGATTATCTTTTTTGTTCTTATCACTACATATATTAATACAATCTATCATTATCATTTCTATCAATATTATTTTAATGTTATTATCATTTTTGTTATTTTTATTATCATTATCATTATTATTATTAGTAGTAGTAGTAGTAGTAGTATCATTATTATTATCATTATTATTATTATTACTATAATCATTGTTATCATCTTTATCATCACTGTTATTATCATTACTATCATTATCATTATTACTATCATTATCATTATTATTACTATTATTATTATCATTATTTTTATAACTACCATTATCATCACCATGATTATTGAGGTCATTATTATTATTACAATCATCATCATCACCATTATTATTATCATTATTGGTACTAATATTATAATCATTATCATTATTACTATCATCGTCATCACCATTGTTATTCTAGTCATCATCATTATTACCATTATCATCATTAGGATCGTTATCATCATAATTTTAATTACCATCATTATAACTGAAATGATTATCATGATTATTATTATCATTATTACTACTATTATTATTATCATTATTTTTATTACTACCATTATCACCATGATTATTTAGGTCATTATTATTATTACAATCATCATCATCATCACCATTATTATTATCATTATTGGT
>NC_091585.1:18196647-18201647 GCF_042767895.1 Penaeus vannamei
TACTGACATAATCATTGAGACCAAAATTAAAGCAACTCATTTCGTATTTTGTTTCCGTACATTAAGGACATGATATAAATAACCAGCTGAACTTAGCTTGAATCACCGAAGCAACACGCCTTTGCCTCGAATGAACCGACGAGCCTTTTCCCTGATTTCTGTTTTTATGCCATATCTCCATCAATCGTTCAATGAACTCAACTTTGTTATTAACTTTCTACTTTGCTGATCTCGTCTTATCTCTCTATAAACATTCTATAGGATTCATACCTGGAGTGTTTCCAGGCCATGTCAAGGACTCTAATATCATTTAAAACCCATTTGAATGATATTAGAGTTAAGTTAAGCACTCTAATATCATTCAGATGGGTTTTAACACTTTCGGCTGTGTGGCAGGGGGTTCGGAACCACTCAGGAGGCGTCTGTCGGTGATGTCAAGATACCCAGCTTGATTTAGATTACCTTTCACAATCTCTAATTTTCCAATATCCATGGCAGAGGGCACAGGCCACACCATTACCTCTGTAGGGAATTTTACTTGAGTTCTCTGGCCGTCGGGGTGGTCCTCCTCTAAGCTGCGTCTTCTGATAGATATTCATCTGTCTATCTCTAGTCCCACCTTAGAATCATTAAGGAAATAACCTGCAAATGAAAATAACAATAAAAGTTACGAGTTGACTGGGACATTCAGATATAAAACCCTCTTCATCTCAACATTTGAACGAAGCATGATCATCTTGGATGTAGTATTTTATAAATAACATACTTTTTTCCATGTATTCAGAAGTATTTCACTTAATTTATGTTTGAATCATAAAGAAACATAGTCGAAAGGAAGATTTAAGTGAAATTTACAAATATGGCTTCTATGATGTGCATATATTTTATTATTCCGGCGTAGCAAAACCCTTGTATACCATTTTCAAACGGACTCAAATTATGCCACAGTATACATAACCTTCCCTGTAAAACTACATATATATCCACTTCGTTTCGTAAAATCGTAGGTATACATTTCGTTTGGGATTCCTTCCAATAAATTGTTTTACGTATTTCACAGGAGAGAGAAGACAAAAATACAACACAACAACAACATCTCCGTGTGAAGGCTAAGGCGATGCATCTCGTCAAGGTAGGTCTGTGCTTCGTGTGTGGTGCTTCGTGTTTTCGTTTCGAGAGAGGGAGGACGAAGGAAGAAGAGAGATAGGTAGATAAAGAGTAAGGAGTTGGGAGAAGAAATAGAGGAAGTCAGAGAAGATGGAGATATAGAGGATGGGAGAAAGAGACAGACAGATAGACAGAAAGGCAGAGACGGAGAGAGAGAGGGGGGGAAGAAAGATGAAGAATGTGAAAGAGAGAGAGAGATAGGAAGTGAGAGAGAGAAAGGAAGAACGAGAGAGAGAGAAAGGAAGAACGAGAGAGAGAGAAAGACAGACAGACAAGATATAAACACACCGACAGAACGAGGGAGGAGTGAAAAGTAAAGAATTGAGAAAGCGAAAGCGGAAGACGAAGAAACAAAGAAAAAGAAAAGGGGAAAAAAACATTTAAAAAAAAAGGTAAAACACACACACGAAAACGAAATCATTTCACCATTACCCTGAGACAAGTTCGGTGACATAGCGCTTTTCCAGCCCCTTCCCCTCCTCTCCCCCTCCCCCTAACCTCCCCTCTCCCCCTCCCCCGCCTTTCCCCTTTCCTCACCCCCAACCCCTCCTCTTTCCTTTCCTCTTTTCTCCTCTCCCCCACCTCTCCCCTTTCCTCCCTTCCCCCTCCCCTTTCCCCACCCCACCCCATCCCCTCCTCTCTCCTTTCATCCCTCCCCCATCCCCCACCCCCCATCCCCTCCTGTCTCCCTTCCTCCCTTCCTGTCTCCCTTCCTCCCTCCCCCCTCCCCTCCTCTCACCCCTCCTCCCTCCCCCACCCTCCCATCCCCTCCTGTCTCCCTTCCTCCCTCCCCCCCTCCCCCACCCTCCCATCCCCCGCCTCTCCCCTTTCCCCACCCCAACCCTTCCCCTCCTCTCTCCCTTCCCCCCTCCCTCCCCTTCCCCACCTCTCCCCTTTCCCCACCCCATCCCCTCCTCTCCCCCTTCCTCCCTCCCCCCCTCCCCCACCCCCGACCACTTTCTCCCTTCAATCCGATGTCTCGCCGAAACTCTCGTTTGTCTCTTGGGTTTCCTCATCGCCCACGCTTCCCAAGCCTACGGAAAGGAGAGTCGGAATGGGCGGGGTGGTTATGGGCGTGAGGGGGGCTGGGAGATTGGCCGGTTGTCGTCTGGCTTGGGTGTTGTTGTTGTTGTTTTTTTTCTTTGTTTGTTTGTTTTTGTCTTTCTTTCTTTCTTTTTTTTTTGTTTTGTTTTCTTTCGCTCGCTCTCTTTCTCTCTTTCTTTCTCTCTTTCTCTTTCTCTTTCTCTTTCTCTCTCTCTCTCTCTCTCTCTCTCTCTCTCTCTCTCTCTCTCTCTCTCTCTCTCTCTCTCTCTCTCTCTCTCTCTCTCTCTCTCTGTCTCTCTCTCTCTCTCTCTCTCTCTCTCTCTCTCTCTCTCTCTCTCTCTCTCTCTCTCTCTCTCTCTCTCTCTCTCTCTCTCTCTCTCTCGCTCTCTCTCGCTCTCTCTCGCTCTAACTCGCTCTCTCTCTCACACACACGAACATACACACACAAACATATACACACACATACACACACACACACACACACACACACACACACACACACACTCTCACACACACACACACACACACACACACACACACACACACACACACACACACACACAAATACACACACATAAACACACATATCCATACACACACACAAACATACACGTCTCTCATACCAACAGAAAAGTTGTGATAATTAGGTAATAAACCTATATTAAAAAAATAGTAAGTAAAAACCAGAGCACTCTGTGGCCAAGACAATAGATTTATTTACACTAGACTATTTCCCAATTATAAAAGTACGCTCGTTATCCCCGTTAATCACCTGTGTATGAAAAAAAAATATTATTGCATTATCGGATGACACCGTTTCATTTTAAGAAATAAGAACAACGATGTATGGGGGAATTCATTATTTAAAGAAAAAGGCAAACAAAAAAATTAGATAAAGATTGAGAAAGATTTGTATCAAGCGAGGGAAAGGTGGGTTGCCTGAGCTGACGTGAAGCAACATAACCGAATGACAAAAATATTATTTTTAGGGATATTGATGTTATTTTTCAGTCCATTAATTTCATCCTTCCTTGGAGAAATATCAAAAAACAAACAACAATCTACTAGAAAACGTTGAGTAACAAAACAAAAACAAAAAAAAAAAAAAAATCTTAAATTTACGCTTAAAAAATGTGTACTCGGAAGCGGTGGTAGGGAGCTCGAATGTAAAATCTGTTCAGGGGACTATGAACTTTTATAAAAGCAGTAATTATTAAAATTGTACTTTTGTTTGCACTTGATATTGATATTGTTGGTTTTCCTATCTTCCTCTCCGATTTTTTAGCAAAAGTGATTTTGATATTATTGATGACAGGGACGACACCTGTAGCGGCAATAACAGAAATCATCATGCTAAATGTCAGTGCCATAACAACGCAAGTTATAGAAAAAATGAGCTAAAAGAAATGGTGAAACTAAGATTTTTCCTAGAGAAAACTAGTAAAATACTGGTCATTCATACGACACTAATACAACTGCCATAATGAAATATCAATATTAATGATAACTATTCATAGTAAGAGTATTAATGAGTATGACGCTTGATTATGATGTTGATGATTATAATAGTAATGACAGTAATAATACAAAAGATAGTGATAATTTCAACAAATGTGATAATGATCATAATGAAAATGATAATAATAATAATGATGATAGTGATAATAACACTAATGATAATAATTATGGTAATAATGATGATAAAAGTAATTATTATAATAATGATTTAATGACAACACTAATGACAACAGCAATAATAATGATGATGATGGCAATGATGATAATGATAATAATTGCAATGATAACAATAATGATAAAGAAAATGATAGCAATTATATGATAATGATCATATCACTGATTATGATTATGATAACAATAATAAGGATAATAATATTAACAATGAACAATAAAAATCATGATAATAATACTAGCAATGATATCAATACTAAAAATGATATCAATAACGGTAGTAACACCAACAAACTCAAATCTAAAGAAGTCCCCCCCAAATAGAAATAGAAAACGGGTAAAAGTTGGTCTCTTGATGACGTCAGCAGATTGCGTCACGAGCGAGTCAGCTGAATGCCGTGATGGTGATTTATGAAAGGCAGTTCGGGAGAGATATCTTTACTTTGAACAAAAGGGTGAACATCTGACACTGATATGATGTCACGCGGTTGTTCTTGATGTCTGCTTCATTCTGTTCGTGCGTGTGTGTTTGTTAGTTTGTGTACGTGTAGGTATGTGTGTGTGTATTTCCGGATTTTTTCATGTTTGTCATTACTTTTTGTTGTTATTTTCCTTTTCTTTTCTTTTTTCTTTTTACACTTCGTCTTCACAATTCGATTCTTATCTGAGTTATTCACTTACATCAGCGAATAGGGGGTTAAGCAGAGAGAGATAATATAGAAAGGAAACAGTAATAAAGAAGGAGACAAACAAGTGGAAAAATACCTGGGTCATAAACTAAAAGCCACAGGTATTTCATCGCGTGCGTTCGCTATCATTAGGCTAACCGTGTTTGTTTTGTGTGTGTGTGTGTGTGTGTATGTGGATTATCGTGGGCATTGGTGTTTGTAGGCGCGCGCGCGCGTGTGTGTGGGTTATCGTGGGCTTGGGTGTTTGGAGTCATGTTTGTGTGTGGATTATCTTAGGTGCGAGTGTTTGTGTGTTTGTGGGTGTGGGTGGATTCGTGGATGGGCGTGTATATCTGTGTGTACGTGAGTGGGTGTGGGTGTTGGTGGTTGTGTATGAGTGTGTATGTGTGTGTGTGGGTGGGTGGGTGTTTG
>NC_091585.1:18214147-18229147 GCF_042767895.1 Penaeus vannamei
AACAGTGCACGTACCTGGCAAAAATGGGTTAAAGACAACATTTTCTATTTACAATGTAGATTTACAAGTGTTATTTACATAAGTATTAGTATACATGAAAATAATATGTGCTTGAATATCACATACAAAAGGATATTGCAAACCAAAGTATGCATTTTGTAAATATCTTTCGAAGTTTCCCTAATTAGGAACAAGGATCGACTTATCTCAGATGCATAGTGAATTTATATGTATTCATATTCATTTAAATAAAAAGTATAAGAATATTATGATAAAGTGAGGAATATAAAAGTATGAATAAAAATCAAATTACTTTCCCCCATAATCTTGTCTTTCATATTTGATATTCATATTTATAAATATAAAACACAATTCTTAATATGCTGTATTTTCAATCTAACAACAGATGATACTAGTTCATAGTATCTATTGTCTTTATAATGCACAATAAACTCAAGCTCACCATAACATTTAGTACATATTACTTTAATTTTTCTATTCAACTTGACGTTTCAATTCCAAAATCAAAATGACCAAAAGTATTAGATTTTCCTCCCAGACAAGTGTTAGAAGGATATAAATAAACACTGGATATCACACAATATATAACAGGCATTGTGCAATTTTCAAAATGATCTCACCACAGCTGCTAATGAATGATAAGTAGATTTATTCAGTCCTATATATAATCTGTTATAATAAGTTAATGAATGTCTCAGTACATTCTCATCCACCAAAGACTGGCACTCTCTCAGCAAATTGCAAATTTCAATAAGTTATCACAATCCCTTGTATAATCTTCCCTAAACTGTTGAATAAAGATAAATAAATTCCTAACTAAATAAGTAAGAGTCAAATTGTCTTTTCCTTAAGTCTTTTTGATGGACATTTCACTTTACCGCAGCTTCCTCAACCCTTATCTGGCTTCTACTCAAAATGCCTGCTCTTAAAAATTCTCTAGCAATTATCTACCATGCAATCAGTAAAAGACGATAAATTGTTTGATGTGACTAAGGCTGCTCTACCAATCTAAGCTCGTTTGCAACCCTAGAAAGAGAAAAATTATAAAATCAATTAGTCTACATGATAAAGGGTAATAAAAATTGTAATATAAGCAATGTCCTTAAAATAAGAGGCTCTTAGAGAAAATCTTAACATGCAACTATATTTTTACATATATACTGTATATATAAATATCAGTAATAATGCAGCTCTAAAATTCATGAAATCTAATTTCAAAAGAATGTACTATAATGGATTTTTTTTTAACATACGTGATTCACTTATGTCTAATAAAGAACAATTACAAAACCAAGAATCTTGATACTTAACATAAATAATAAAAGCAAAGCAAAAGAATATAAACAAATAATTTATGTTTAATCATTATGTAAGCACTAAATGTTATAAAAAAGCAGTCTATTCAATTCATTTTTAGATGTAGAAGAATATCATTAAAGACAAATACATCTGCCATCGAGACACGACAAACTCATCACTTAAACATCCCTTATATGAAGGAGAAAAAGGAGATGAAGAAGAAGAAGAAGCAATAAGTAAGAGCAAAGAATAAAGCCATTTGATTTTGGACAAACCTATTTTCTTAAATTCCTTTAAAAAAAAATCACAAGAATGGTTACAAAAAGAGAAAGAAAGAGGGAAAAAAAGACCAACTACCATCTTTACCAAAACATCAACCATCTTGATCATCCACATCTAACCCGACCCAACTCTATCCATCGTTACCTATCCATACACAACCTCATCCATCTTCACCCATCCCTTTACATCCTCATCCAACCTCACTCCATTCCAACTCATCCTCAACCCACTTCACTCCATCCTTACTCATCCTCACCTATTCACACCCATCTTCATCCATCCTCAACCAAGCTTACCAACGCACTCATCCATTTGCATCCTCACCATCACACACAAACCACACTGGCTTCCCAAACCACCACCTTCCCCCCCTCTACACTCCAACCAATCAAAAGCCCAGTTTTCCTTACTTGTTTGAAGCAAGGGTCATTCGGATGTGACCTTTTCTTGCACTGTAGCTGTACGGGTGAGGCGCAGCGGAGGAGCGTGATGTCAGGAGTGGTACAACTGACATATACACATCCGCATGGTGTTCATGTACCTCTCCCATGTCATGCGTAAAGAGTGGTCACTGAAAGAGGGGACAGATGTGGGAAATTTTAATTAGTGGTTGATCAATCCACCAAAAGAATTTTTGCAGGCTGGATATTGAACAATTAGATAATGTCAAAGCTAACACCAAAACCAGAATTATCATCTTATTCTAATAATGATTTTTTCTTTTCTTGATAATCATTTCTTTTAAAGACAATGCAAAACTAATCATATAGGTGAGGATTTCCATGCCTGCAGTAATTATGTGTTATGCTTTTAGTCTCTCTTTCTTAAATGCTACATCTTTAACATCTTAATAAAAAAATATAATTGAATAAATGGTTTAAAAAAGCACTTTCATACATTCTTCATCAAATCTTAAATTTTTCATTTGTAATCCTCTATAACACCTTGGAACTAATATAAATCACAATTCAGATATATAAAATCTAACATAAAATCAGTCTTTAAATCAAATTCTGCTTTGACTTCTAAGCTATAATTAATTTTCCTTTTAACATAACAAGGATAACATCTAAAAATTATTTGAAGGTTTGAGTTAAATATATCATATTTGTTATCTCTCACTTCTCATTAAACTTTACACTGATGAAACTTAATGCCAGCTCTCACATCTAATTAAACATCATACTGATGACTTATAATGTTTTTATTAACATCATCTTTACTATCTTAAAATTTCAACATATCTGAGACGAATCCAAATAAAATAATCTTACTCATTATAATCCATTAACATGTCAATCCATGATATGCATACCACATACAGTAACACATGAATTATAACCAAAAAAACATACCTATAAGAGTAAATGTTTCCACCATGAATAATGTATGAGTTACAAAATTAACAAGCCAAAACACACCCTTCTCATATCTATTCACGTAATAAACTCGAGAAGCAAATTGTAACAAATGTCTAAAATGCAGGAAAATACTGTAACATTCTATTGTAAGTGAAGGAAGTAAAAAAGGAGCTGAAACCAAAATAATCTCAAATATAATGATAAAGTAAGTGTATTACAAAACTAACAATCACCCAACTTATAACACACAACAAAAAGACAATACATAATACACCTACTTAAAAGTAAACACAAATCTAACAGAAGATTTATGGTTAACTACCCACATTCCAACTATTGAGAAATCATAATAAAATTAAGTGTGCTTATAGTCCTACTGAATGAATCAATCACAACCTTTCTTTTGTTATGCCTTTAAGAAACTTACAAAAGCATTCTTCTTCCTCATTCAACCTCATTCAAATGCTTCCTTAACACGCAAATTGATTTCCCTTCATTATCAAAACACTATCTACACAAGCAATAGAACTATGCATTATGTCTTTTGCTCAAGCAATAGAACTATGCATTATGTTTCTTGCTCTTCTAACTCTCTATCTAATATTCAGTCCTACACAGTGGTGGTTTATTAGAAACTAGGCTAAATATTTTCCTTTGTCTATATCTTCAGTGCTTATGCATGAGTATGCACATTTTCTTCAAAGGTATGATTAAAATAACAGAAAAGTGCAAAAAGAACCACACAAGATAAATGATATCTTATCTTATAAATCATAAATAATAACAACAACAGTAATAGAAACAATAATATTAATACATATCATCATCACCATCAATCATAATCATAATCATCATCATAATGTAGATGATAACTACCATAATGATGATAATAATAATAATAATAATAATAACAAAAATAATAACAAAAATAATAATAATAATAATAATAATAATAATAATAATAATAATAATAATAATAATAATAATAATAATAATAATAATAATAATAATAATAATAATAATAATAATAATAATAATAATAATAATAATAATAATAATAATAATAATAATAATTACAAAAATAATAATAATAACAAAGAGTGATTAATACTTAAAAATATACACAAAAGCCACCACGCAAAGCCCCACAAGCATTCCTTAGTAACAGATTTGTGACAGCATTGCAATGTGGTGTCTCTTTGTCAGGTGCAGAGGTGGCTCTCCGATGCCTTTTGCAGAAGCCCGCACAACACCTGTTCCATTCCCGTATGAAGAATACATAACAGGCCCCTATAGACAGTGCAGTAAAAGGGAAAACAAACCTTAAAGAAATGTAAAAAAAAAAGAAAAAAATTCAAGATGCTAAATTATCCTCACCTTCTTCCTTTAGGTTTTCTTGCAAGGAGGACAAAAGAAATGAATACTTTTCAATGCAAGAATAATACTCATGCATTCAAATCAGAAGCTTCATAAGAGAATCACTGGCATCAGATTTCATGATCATTCAAAAAAGCAGTATGTAAAAGTTGGTGTACCCTTGAAATACAAAGGAAAATCAACATTCAAATGATACAGAAATGCAACAGTAAGAGTAAAATTCAATCTAATAACTAATTACTGAAATCAATACCTACAGAAAAAGCAAATAAGAAAAACACCATCCTATCCATTTCAAGCCATCCAATATCTGGTTTTAAAAACTGCACATGATATCATTTTAATCTTCTTTTCTATTTAGTACAAAATGACTGTGAAATTATATAAAGTAAAGAAGAGATTTTGAATGAAATTAAAAAGATTGTTCTTACTGTTGAATACTTAATAAGACTTGTCACTATAAACCTAATGGAAAAAACTGATCCTTCTTTTCATTCAAATAATCTTCTTGTCATTTACAAAACCACTAATTTTCAAGCAACTTTGATTCAAGTGTCATGCTGCATTAATTATCGTTTACCAGACCAACAATGGACGCTGCAATGTTTATATCCCACAATAGGGTGATATAAAGATATGTGGAAAATTTAGGCTGTGCTGAAACATGTACCTTTCTTCTTATTGTACCAATGAGAGCTTCTATTTCCTATATCCTACTGACTGTCATGTGTAGGTTCCATGTTGCACAAATTATAAACAAAACAAAGAAGGAAAAAAACAGGCCTTTGTTTTTTTCTTATTCTTCCCTCTTTTGTTATATTCACTGATGTCATGTTTGCATTTTTTGCAATGTACAAGTGATACAAAATGCTTGGAGAATGCTTATGAAAGGTTAAAAATACCCCTAGAAAGAGCTGGATCTGCCAGTGTGCATGACATAAATGCAATGCTATAATATATATACATTTATGTCCATGCCAAACCATCACTTATTTGAAAATTAGTGGTCTTTTGTTGATGATGAATAAGAACATGAATGATTGTACTAACTGGTCTACTCCTTTATATTTTCAAAGCATTTATTGCTTTGAATAAAGTCAGTAAAATGTTAAAAATGTAAAATGTGCTCAAATAATGCAGTTTGCATGACAGGAAATGAAAAAAAAATTAATGATATAATTCAATGAATTCAGTATCCTACTAATAAGAGACAGATTTCCTTTTCTGCACTAAACCCTTCACCTTTTTCAGGTGAAAACTATATCTATTCTGTTTTTATTATCATTTCATTCTCTCACTCCTTCTGCTTTCTCCTGCTTTCTCTTTCTATCATTCCTATCCCCATTCCTCTTCCATTCTTCTCTTTACCTTATGTTCTAATTCCTCTCTTTTTCTCTCTCCTTTCCTTCTGTACCTATCTATCTCCCTTATTATTTCCTTCCTTCCCCATCCCTCATTCTCCTCTTTTACCTTCCATACCCATCAATCTACTCTCCTTGTCTTTGTCTCTTCCTTCTATCCACATCCCTCTCCCTCTTCCTCTTCATTCAATCCTATCCTTCTCCTCTCTCCTCGCCTTCCATCTCAATCCCTCTCCCCTCTTCCATTCCTTTTGTTCTGTTATTCCCTTTCTTCTTTCCTTTTGTTTCAATCTGCTTTCCATTCCTATTTTTTCCATCCATTTCCCCTATTCCCTTTCTCTTCCAATCATCATCTCTTTCTCCCATCTCTCTTTCTCTGTTCTATCACTTTCTTTTTATCTTTCCTCTTTTCTCAATTTCCTCCTTCCCTTTCCTTCTATCCCATTTTTCTTTCATCTCTCTCTTTTCTTTTTGCCTTCATCTTTTCCTACATTTTATCTCTCTGCCTTTCATCTCTACCTCTCTCCCTTTCCTTTTGTCCCCTATCCCTCTCTTCTTTCTCTTCCTCTTATTTCCTTTAGTCCCAGCCTCTCCCTTTTCCCTTTTCTCTTTCTCTCTCCCCTCACACTTTTCCCTTCTCTCTACTCTCTTTCCCTCTGTTCCCATCCCTTTCCCTTCTATTTTCAACATAAATTCTCTCTCTCTCTCTCTCTCTCTCTCTCTCTCTCTCTCTCTCTCTCTCTCTCTCTCTCTCTCTCTCTCTCTCTCTCTCTCTCTCTCTCTCTCTCTCTCTTTCTCTCTCTCTTTTTTTTCTGTACCATATTCAATTATCTGTCCTTCCTTTTTTTCTTTTGCAAATGTAAGTGTAATTGTGAAGGTGAGCACAGGTGTGTAAGTGAATGAATATGAGTGAGTGAGTGAGTGAGTGAGTGAGTGAGTGAGTGAGTGAGTGAGTGAGTGAGTGAGTGAGTGAGTGAGTGAGTGAGTGAGTGAGTGAGTGAGTGAGTGAGTGAGTGAGTGAGTGAGTGAGTGAGTGAATGAGTGAGCGAGAGTGAGAGTGAGAGTGAGAGTGAGAGTGAGAGTGAGAGTGAGAGTGAGAGTGAGAGTGAGAGTGAGTGAGTGAGTGAGAGTGAGTGAGTGAGTGAGTGAGAGTGAGTGAGTGAGTAGATGAGTGAGTAGATGAGTGAGTAGATGAGTGAGTAGATGAGTGAGTAGATGAGTGAGTAGATGAGTGAGTAGATGAGTGAGTGAGTGAGTGAGTGAGTGAGTAGATGAGTGAGTGAGTAGATGAGTGAGTGAGTGAGTAGATGAGTGAGTGAGTGAGTGAGTGAGTGAGTAGATGAGTGAGTGAGTGAGTGAGTAGATGAGTGAGTGAGTGAGTAGATGAGTGAGTGGGTGAGTACGTGAGTGAGTGAGGGAGTGAGTGAGTGAGTAGGTGAGTGAGTAAGCGCGTGTGAGAGTGAGTGGGTGAGTGAGTGAGTGGGTGAGTGAGTGGGTGAGTGAGTGGGTGAGTGAGTGGGTGAGTGAGTGGGTGAGTGAGTGGGTGAGTGAGTGGGTGAGTGAGTGGGTGAGTGAGTGAGTGGGTGAGTGGGTGAGTGAGTGAGTGGGTGAGTGAGTGGGTGAGTGAGTGGGTGAGTGAGTGGGTGAGTGAGTGGGTGAGTGAGTGAGTAGGTGAGTGAGTGGGTGAGTAGGTGAGTGAGTGAGTGAGTAGGTGAGTGAGTGGGTGAGTAGGTGAGTGAGTGAGGGAGTGAGTGAGTGAGTAGGTGAGTGAGTGGGTGAGTAGGTGAGTGAGTGAGTGGGTGAGTGAGTGAATGAGTGGGTGAGTGGGTGGGTGGATGGGTGGGTGAGTGGATGAGTGAGTGGGCGAGTGAGCGGGTGAGTGAGTGGGTGAGTGAGTGGGTGAGTGAGTGAGTGAGTGGGTGAGTAGGTGAGTGAGTGAGTGGGTGAGTGAGTGGGTGAGTGAGTAGGTGAGTGAGTGAGTAGATGAGTGAGTAGGTGAGTGAGTGAGTGGGTGAGTGAGTAGGTGAGTGAGTGAGTGGGTGAGTAGGTGAGTGAGTGAGTGAGGGAGTGGGTGAGTAGGTGAGTGAGTGAGTGGGTGAGTGAGCGGGTGAGTGAGTGGGTGGGTGAGTGTGTGGGTGAGTGAGTGGGTGAGTGAGTGGGTGAGTGTGTGGGTGAGTGAGTGGGTGAGTGTGTGGGTGAGTGAGTGTGTGAGTGAGTGGGTGAGTGAGTGTGTGGGTGAGTGAGTGAGTGAGGGGGTGAGTGAGTGGGTGAGTGAGTGGGTGAGTGAGTGAGTGAGTAGGCGAGTGGGTGAGTGAGTGGGTGGGTGAGTGGGTGGGCGAGTGGGTGAGTGGGTGGGTGAGTGAGTGGGCGAGTGGGTGAGTGAGTAGGCGAGTGGGTGAGTGAGTGGGTGAGTGAGTGGACGAGTGAGTGGACGAGTGAGTGGGTGAGTGAGTGGGTGAGTGAGTGGGTGAGTGAGTGAGTGGGTGAGTGAGTGGGTTTGTGAGTGTGTGAGTGTGTGTGTGGGCGTGTGTGTGTGTGTGTGTGTGTGTGTGTGTGTGTGTGTGTGTGTGTGTGTGTGTGTGTGTGTGTGTGTGTGTGTGTGTGTGTGTGTGTACAAGTGTGTGCATGTGCGTGTCTGTGTCTGTGTCTGTGTATGTGTCTGTGTCTGTGTCTGTGTCTGTGTCTGTGTCTGTGTCTGTGTCTGTGTCTGTGTCTGTGTCTGTGTCTGTGTCTGTGTCTGTGTCTGTGCATGTGCATGTGCATGTGCATGTGTATGTGCATGTGCATGTGCATGTGCCTGTGCCTGTGCCTGTGCCTGTGCATGTGCATGTGCATGTGCATGTGCATGTCCTTGTGTGTGTGCCTGTACATGTGCTTGTGCGTGTGTCTGTACATGTGCTTGTGCGTGTGCCTGAGTATGTGTATGTGAGTGTGAATGTACGTATGTGTGTGCATGTACATGGGTATGTGTGTGAGCATGTACATGTGTGCATGTGCATGTGCGCATGAGTGAATATGTATGTGAAAGATCATCTTGAGAACTCTGAAACATTGAGCTTGGTTTTCAACTAAGAATAATTCCCCTTCTAAATCAAAATATCTTACATTAAACAATGAGCAATACAAGTAAATAGAATCAATCTAACTTTGAAAAAAATTACATTCTAGTCAAATAATTTAAGTAAATGTTGACATCAATAATATAACCAAAATGCATAAAACAGCTGCTGCCTCTACTACTTGCTCAAAGAAATAATATATGCATTACATTAGCAATAACAAATTACTGGCAAGTATTTATGAAAAATTTGTATACTTTCCAAAATTCACCATATTTTCTGTCCTTTTTGAGTCATTTGGAAACTGCTTTCCCTATAATTTTTAAAATCTATCTTACCTTTCCGCAGTCACAAAACACAAACCCTACAAAAAATTAAAAAGCCAAGATGGAAAAAGAAACATATACCTTAAAAATAAAAACACCACCACATAAAGAATCATATATAAAGACAGTAAAAATTATAAATGAACAAACAAAAACAGTCAATCAAGAATCACGACCCACGTTTTTATCACACCAATCAAGCCAAGCCCTCACTCACCTGTTCATAATATCAAGCCCACTCCCAGCATCGGCATAGACCTGTAAAAAGACCTCCAGCTCGGCCCCCTTCCACCTCGACTGCCGACAAGGATCTACAATTTTCTCCACAGTGTCGACAAAGAAGTCCCGCAGATCACGTGTGTTGTTGAGGGCACAGCCAATGTTAATGATGGCCCTTGAGTAGACCTTGAAGTTATTCTCGACCTCAGTGCACATGCGGTCTGGGATCTTGCCCCGTAAGTGGCTTAGGGTCATACTGGAATAAGAGTTGGGGAGTTAGAATGGGGGTTGCAAATCTTTGGTGATGTAGTTGAGGGATGGAATAAGGTAGAGGGATGAGGGTATGGGTAAAAGTCGGGATTGGGGATTGGAGACAGGGATGAGGACATTGGGATGGAAATGGAGGTGGGAGTATTGATGAAATTAGTGATGGCGGTTGTGCAAATGGGAATTAGATTGCAAATGGGGAAGGGAACAGTGGTGCAGACAAAGGGGGGCATGGGGGAGGTTCCTCCCCCTCTCAAGTATAGTCAGTTTTGATGGACATTTTCAATCCTTGTCCGAAAAATGTGACAGCAGTCTCTTTTCTCGTGATCTTCTCTCTGTTTCACCCCGAGTTATATCAGTTTAAGTAGCAGAACTTTCCGCTTCCTGAGGTCAACTTAACACAGAAGTTATGAAAAGTTTGTTTACATAAGAAATGCTTTTCCAGATCAGTGTAGCGCTGCCACTGCATCGCTAGTAGTGAGGATGTGCATTACTCAACAGATCGCCTTCCATTTTCTCTCAGCATGGTAGAACGAATCTCACTGCTTTGTTGGAAAATCTATGGAATTTGCCAACTCTGTTAAACTTCCAATCTATGCCACTGGAAGGGGATGAGATTGGAGATGGATGTTTAGAAGGGATGTGGGTGGGGATGGATTGGAGATGAAGATAAAGATGTAGATAAAGATGGAAATGGGGTAGGGGATGGAGAGAAGGATGGGGATGGGGATGAAGTTGGTATTGGAAAGGGTAAAGGTCGTGGTTGGGGATATTGCTGATGATACACTGACATTGGGATGGGGATGGTTTTAGGCATGTAGATGAGGATCTGGATGGGATGCCGAAGGGGATGGGGATGTTGACAGAGATGGAGATAGAGATGGAGATAGGATGCAGTTTGGGGATGGGGATGGGGAGGAGGATGGAAATAGAGATAGGGATAGGAATTGGGATAGGGATGGGGATGGGGATGGGGATGGGGATGGGGATGGGGATGGGGATGGGGATGGTGATAGGAATAGGAATGGGAATGGAAATGGTGATAGGAATAGGGATGGGAATTGGGATTGGGATGGGGATGGGGATGGGAATAGGGATAGGAATGGGAATGGGGATGGGGAGGAGGATGGAGATGGGAATGGGAATGAGGATGGGAATTGGGATGGGAATTGGGATATGAATGGAGATAGTGAGGATGAGGATGAGGATGGGGATGGGGATGGGAATGGGGATGGGAATGGGGATGGGAATGGGGAGGAGGAGGGAGGTGGGGATGGGAATGGGGATGGGAATTGGGATAGGAATGGAGATGGGGATGAGGATAGTGATGGGAATAGGAATTGGGATGGGAATGGGGAGGAGAACGGAGATGGGGATCGGGATGGGAATTGGGATGGGGATGGGGATGGGGATGGGAATGGGAATGGGAATTGGAAGTGGAAATTGGGGTGGGAATGGGAATTGGGATGGGAATGGGAACTGGGAATGGGAATGGGAATGGGGATGGGAATGGGGATGGGAATGAGAATGGGGATGGGAATGAGAATAGGGATGGGGATGGGAATTGGGATGGGGATGGGAATTGGGATGGGGATGGGAATTAGGATGGGGATGGGAATTGGGATGGGGATGGGAATTGGGATGGGGATGGGAATTGGGATGGGGATAGGAATTGGGATGGGTATGGGAATTAGGATGGGGATGGGAATTGGGATGGGGATGGGAATTAGGATGGGGATGGGAATTGGGAATGGGAATGGGAATGGGGATGGGAATGGGGATGGGAATGAGAATTGGGATGGGGATGGGAATTTGGGATGGGGATGGGAATTGGGATGGGGATGGGAATTGGGGTGGGGATGGGAATTAGGATGGGGATAGGAATTCGGATGGCGATGGGAATTAGGATGGGGATGGGAATTGGGATGGGGATGGGAATTGGGATGGGGATGGGGATGGGAATTGGGATGGGGTAGGGATGGAGATGGAGATGGAGATGGAGCTGGGACTGGGAATGGGAATAGAAATGGGAATGGGGATAGGGACAGGGACGCAGCTATAAATTTGGCTGGGACTTTTGAGGAGGGGCTGCGAGAGAGGGTAATTAAAATGATAATACTAACATAGACTTATGCTTATGAGCAAGGACTGTGAGGGTTTAATGGTGGATACTGCATATTCATAAGAGTTGAGTTAATTTACTGACAAAAAAAACAAAAAATCAATCAAACATTTAAAATAATATGTATGTTGAGTCTCACAGGGTCTCTACTCCTTCCCAAAAGAAAATCACACTTCAGCAATACTTAAAAAATAATAAGAAATATTTCTATAACGTATAATGAATCAGGCACATTACAAATCTACAGAAAGTTCTTACTTCCTGTGCTCCTTCTCCCGATCTAACAGGAGCTTGAAGTCCCTAAGGTCCATGAGGAACTCTCGGTCCACGTCAGAGTCATCACGGCCATCTGCACCAACGTTGAAGCTCGACGTGATAGTGGAGGTTGTCCAGGAGTTCATCATAAGAGATGCGCACACCGAAAAATCCTCGAAGGTAAGGTAGTTGAGCTTCCTTTTGCTTGTCTCGAACCTGTTGTTGATGATGAAGACAATCGAGGCGTATTTTCTGCAAGGGGGGACGGAACCTTTTCAATTTTTGCTATATAGTATGTCTGTACAAAAAGATAAGTAGTTCCCCTTCCTAGATACATCTGAAAATTGTGCAATAATAGTTTGACAATGTCCATTTTTTGTTGCCAAGGCAGTAACACATTTTTAAAATTACTTAGCAAGTCATAGTATCTTCATCAATGGAATTTGCATATTCTTAGTGTATATTTCCTCCACAGTCATATCATAAATAAACATGAATTAAACATTGTTCCTCACAAATTTGAAAACCCAAAGAAATCAAGCACATCTATACAATATAAGGGCAATATACCCTTAGACATATAAGAACTATACACATTCACACTATCAAGATGAAATATACATAAACAGATACCTTTAAAACAAAATGTCTAAATCAATAAATATATCCTCTTGTAATTCTTGGTTCCCCTATCATTTCCAAACACTGTCACAGAAAACTTAATTTGGGTAATAACAAATGCATGTATACATAGAATATCAAAAGAAAAAAAATCATCACATGTAAAAGAATTATCTACAAAGAAATCTCCTTTAAAAATAACTTACTTGGCTAATTCATTTGGTAAGAGAAATGAGGACTGGATATTTGCCACCACGGAACCTGGCATTTCGTCTACTTGTTTGAATATCCTTTTCACGTTGTCGAACTGACGCCTGTAAATTAAAAAAATCCCCATACTATGTTGATAGCATGCCAGTTTCTAGGCAAAATGATACCATTTTGTGGTATTATTCAGAATACAAAATAGGAAATTAATAAAATACATGTTCGTATCTCACCTGCATGATCGCAGCAAAACACCTGTTTTTTCAGCGACATCATCAAGGTCCTTTCGAGTTCTGCCTGATAATTTCTTTCCAATTATTTCACGAATGACAATATCATCAAACTCATAATATCTGTAATTATAGAATGTGACAGTTGCTAAATATTTTATCTATTCTAACACAAGTACTAAATTTATTTACAAATTAAACAATTTAAAAACTTTGATCATTTGCATTAAAGACAAGAATGAGAAAGGCAAAAACACATGATAATAGAATCAACACTCACCACCAAATATATAACTCTCCAAATAAGAACTAATCTACAACATATCCACATGCTTTCACAAAATTTCTTTAGCATACTTTTCAATAACCATTTTCTGTACAGCAGGCTCTAGCTGGAAGGTCCATTCTTCAGCCAGCTTGGTAGGCGTAAGCAGCAGTTTTTCCAGCATCCCAAACGTACGATAGTGGTCTAGGGTATCCGAGGTAAGCAGTTCGTGTGACGCTCCCCATGTTTCTAAGGCTCCTCGTTGTTGCAGCACTGAAACAGCCTCCACAACTGAAGATGTAAAGGTAACAGGGAGTCAGAATCAGCCTTGTGACGATTACTTTTACTTATCATCTTGCCCTTTCTCCTTATCTCTTGGTCTTTCTATCTTTCTAAAGTATTAATACTGTATTCTAGTAAATGAGATACATAAACATTACATACGGATTCATTAAAATGATGAATTCCATGACGTTTTCAGAAAAAAAAATCTTTTAATTAATAACAAATATATAGGCTTTCAAAATGCACATACCATGTCATGATCATGCTGAAGAAAGGTAGGCCATACTTTCAATAGTCTTTGCCTATTTATATGCTTAATAATCTTTATGCTATCAACTTTCAATAATTATATCATGGGATAAAAATGTGACAGAATCTATCCACCTATCAATTCACAGTACTGTTTACTGACATATTCGGAATCTTATTTACACCCCTTTCTCTCCCTTCCTCCCTCTCTCTCTCTCTCCCATTTGTCCAATTCCTTTCCCTTTCTCCTCTCAATCTATTCCTTCTCCCTTCTCTCGTTCCTCTTTATATCCTCCTCATCAGTGCCATTCACTCTCTTATTTCTTATTTTTCACCCCCCCTCCTCCTCATCCTCTTCTTCTTCTTCCTTTCTCTTTTATCATCCTTCTTTAATTCTCATTCCTTCTCATTTTGTCGCTCTCCCTATTCCTTTTCATTTTACCTGTACTTGCCTCTTACAAATCTTAATAAAATCGTGACTTTACTAAACCAACCTAATCTTCAGATATTACTTAGAGGAAATGAAGTATGGTAAATAATTAGCTAAGTTTTCAGGTTTTCATATTCAACGACTAACTTTTACAACCGATCTCGATTGCATGTATTACATAGACTGTAAAAATATTATAAATAGATTCCATGACGCCGATTCAGTATGACATAACATATTAATAGTTATTTATAGAATGTAATCCATTACTTTACCTGAGTATCCTTGAACCCAAAGTCCAAAGACTTCTTGGTCAATTATTGTGTAATTCCCAATGAATATGTCTACGTCGGGAATCATCGCTAGAATAGCTCGCACAGATGGAATTCTGATAGAAGTTGTCTTCTGCTGCTTGACAATTGCAAGACTCGGTGTCGTACGTATGGAGGGTATTGTTGTACCGACTCTCTCTCTCTCTCTCTCTCTCTCTCTCTCTCTCTCTCTCTCTCTCTCTCTCTCTCTCTCTCTCTCTCTCTCTCTCTCTCTCTCTCTCTCTCTCTCTCTCTCTCTCTCTCTCGCTCTCTCTCTCTCTCTCTCTCTCGATGCTTGCTTGCTTGCTTGCTTGCTCTCTCTCTCTCTCTCTCTCTCTCTCTCTCTCTCTCTCTCTCTCTCTCTCTCTCTCTCTCTCTATATATATATATATATATATATATATATATATATATATATATATATGTGTGTGTGTGTGTGTGTGTGTGTGTGTG
>NC_091585.1:18234147-18241647 GCF_042767895.1 Penaeus vannamei
TATGCAGTGTCATCTATATTGCAGATTTTGGGATCAACAGTATCTTGTACCAGCGTGGTATCTACCCCCCAGAGTCTTTCACATTCCAGCAGCAGTATGGCCTCACTCTTCTCACCACAACAGATGAAGGAGTGAAGGAATACTTGAATAATGTCTTGGCTCAGATTAAAGGTATGTCATTGCAAATTTGTGCTTTCATTCAGGTCTGAAGGTAGATGGATTTGCTGTTACTGGCAAGGTTTAAATTTAATGATAGTTTAAATAGTTTAAAGGAAAGAGATGCATGTTCATAATGTAAACTTGTAAATTATCAGGTAAAGGAAAGTAATATTTGTTGCTTTGACTTGTAATAATTGCCAAGAGATATTTTTAAAAATAAAGTATTCATAACACTGGATTCAATAGGAAGAATGTTGTCTCTATAATGGAAATTATTTTCCTTACAGACTGGCTAGAGCAAGGAAACATTCAGCGACTCGTACTTGCTGTGAGCAATGTCGATACCCAGCAAGTTTTGGAGCGATGGGATTTTGATATCCAGCATGAACCTGGATTTGGCCCTCAGTCTATTAAAGAGTAAGTAGATGATTCCCTATTTATATTTGCTTTCAAAGGTATTTCTAGTAGTGTGCAAGAAGAAAACTAAATAAGAAGTTACCTTTTTTTTAATAGTTGGATATCCTCCATATACACATATGCACAAACAGACACACATATGCACAAACAGACACACACACATGCACAAACAGACACACACACATGCACAAACAGACACACACATGCACAAACAGACACACACATGCACAAACAGACACACACATGCACAAACAGACACACACATGCACAAACACACACACATGCACAAACACACACACACACACATGCATAAACACACACACACACATGCACAAACACACACACACATGCACAAACACACACACGCACACATGCACAAACACACACGCACACATGCACAAACACACACACGCACACATGCACAAACAGACACACACACACACACATGCACAAACAGACACACACACACAAGCACAAACAGACACACACACACATGCACAAACAGACACACACACACACACATGCACAAACAGACACACACACATGTACAAACAGACACACACACACACATGCACAAACAGACACACACACATGCACAAACAGACAGACACACACACACACACACACACACACACACACACACACACACACATGCACAAACAGACACACACACACATGTACAAACAGACACAAACACACATGCACAAACAGACACAAACACACATGCACAAACAGACACACACACACATGCACAAACAGACACACACACACACACATGCACAAACAGACACACACACACACATGCACAAACAGACACACACACACACACATGCACAAACAGACACACACACACATGCACAAACAAACACACACACACACATGCACAAACAAACACACACACACACATGCACAAACAGACACACACACACACATGCACAAACAGACACACACATACACATGCACAAACAGACACACACATACACATGCACAAATAGACACACACACACATACACATGCACAAACAGACACACACACATACACATGCACAAACACACACACACACATACACATGCACAAACACACACACATACACGCACAGACACACACACACATGCACAAACAGACACACACACACACACATGCACAAACAAACACACATGCACAGACAAACACACACACATGCACAAACAAACACACACACACATGCACAAACAAACACACACACACATGCACAAACAGACACACACATACACATGCACAAACAGACACACACATACACATGCACAAACAGACACACACACATGCACAAACAGACACACACTTCACAAATAGACACACATGCACAAACGGACACATACACATGCACAAACAAACACACACACACATGCACAAACAGACACACACACATGCACAAACAGACACACACACATACACACACATACACACACACACACACACACACACACACACACACACACACACACACACACACACATGCACAAACAGACACACACACACACACACACACACACACACACACACACACAC
This sequence comes from Penaeus vannamei, assembly GCF_042767895.1. Lineage (NCBI taxonomy): Eukaryota > Metazoa > Arthropoda > Malacostraca > Decapoda > Penaeidae > Penaeus > Penaeus vannamei. The sequence goes on from NC_091585.1 coordinate 18,236,272, forward strand.
ACACACACACACACACACATGCACAAACAGACACACACACACATGTACAAACAGACACAAACACACATGCACAAACAGACACAAACACACATGCACAAACAGACACACATACACATGCACAAACAGACACACACACACACACATGCACAAACAGACACATTCACACACACACATGCACAAACAGACACATTCACACACACACACACACACACACACACACACACACACACACAGGCATGCACAAACAGACACACACACAAAAACACAAATACAAACACTGACATACACATACATACAAACAGACACATACAGACACATGCATACAAACACATGCACACATACAAACACACACACACAATCACACACACATACAATCACACACACCACAGGATTTATATATGTATGCATGCATGTATGGATTGTGGTAATTATTTTATCTTTTCCCATCCCTATATCAAAAATAAATACAAAATAAGCAACTAATGTTTGCAACATTTATTTTACCTTTGTTTTATTTCTGTGTATTAATCTTTTTGATATTTAATTTATCTATTCAAGGGCTAAAGTTGGCTCAAAAGACCTGAAAGTGATCCAGAAAGAGATGCGAGATGTTATTCGTCAAATCACTGCCTCTGTGACCTTTTTACCTTTACTTGACTGTGTTTGTAAGTACCTTTGCATTTTTGGATTGTCATTTTATTTACTTTTGAAAAGATGGCTTAATATAGAAATGATTTTGAATATATATGGCAAGGTATATATTTATTAACTGTAGGTTTGATAGGTTTCCCTACTGTGAGCACATTTTGAAAATTTATGAATTTAGAAATGCGAATCATTGAATACCATGTCACACTAGCAATTTTTCTGTCAATTTTTGCACCTCCACATGGATTTGAGGCTTTCCACATGCATCACAGTCATGCTGAAGCCCCTCTCTGAGAAAAACAGCAGTGATCGTTTTTGCTCAACTGTCTTGATCTTTTACTACTGAAGATTAATGCTACTAGAATGTTTTTGTTTTTGTTAGTAAATGAAAGAAAAATGTGGAAGGATAATCCAATATTCTAGAATATTACTATCTAAAATGGTCTCCCGTACAAAATTGTATGTACTCAGTGTAATGTGACGTAAGAAAATACTCCGGACCTTACTCACATGATGCCATGTTTTTATGTGGGTGCTATGTTTCAGAAGCCAGTGAGGTTAGTTCATTATTTTTACTCAAAGAAATTTCTACAAATGTCTAGTCACAAAGGAGTCAAGTACTAGTATTACCTATCTTATATTATTACTGTTCCTATATTTTTGGAAATCATCTTGTATTGCTATTGGTGATACTAATAACATTATAATAATTATAATAACAACATCAATAGTGAAAAAAAAATTAAATCTCCTTGGTGGCTAAGCACTTAAACAGCCATCTATGTGCTGACATTTCACAAAACAAAACTACAGTGAACACTGCATTTTCCCAGTGGCATGGGGTCAAATTGTTAGCAGTACTATGCCAGTGTGATACTCAGGACTTAGTGAAACAAAATTTGACAGAAAAAGTGCTACTTTGATAAGGCCTTTAATTATTTTGTTTTTAAAATGACCAACTTCTCTGTTAAACACAAAAAAAAATTAACATTTCAGGTTCCTTCGATTTGTTAGTTTACACACACCAGAATGCAGAGGTCCCAGAGAAGTGGGCAGAGTCGGCTCCTTGTTTCATTACAAACTCTCAAGAAGTCCGGCTGAAGTCCTTCTCTACATCTGTCCACAAAGTTGAAGCATGTGTGAGCTACAAGGTGGACCTCTGATTGTTGCACTTGCAGCTTCTTGTGTCCACATCCTTTTAGTGTTAAACCAAATCTTCAGATAGGTTAGGTTTTTAGGCATAATAATGCCTCACATTATTGGAAGTTCCTCTTTAGATCTTGCATTGTAGCATTAAAGGATAGATTCTCTTTTTACTAAAATCAGTAATCACGCATTCTGTAACTGTCATCCTGTACCTTAGTAACTTTTCAGGAATTGAAAGAATTCAATCTTTAGTGATGGTTGGTAACAGAATATTCATAAAATTTCATTGAAATTTTTGAGGTAAAGAACCTCTGCTGTAAGTTTTTTATGTAGATACTCAAGGATCAGTTCAAGGAAAGAAAGATTTTTTCAGTAAGTTGATCCTAGATTGATAAGAAGCTCTTGTCTATTTATTTTAGAAAAAAAAGCTTTACATATGCTCAGTAGATAAGGCTTACTTTGTAGAAACACATAAAGTAACGCTTGATTTTTTTCTTTCTTATCAGTTCTGTCTTTCTTGTGTGTGATAGTCACGGTTTGTAATGTAAGTTCTCTTCAAGGAGTCTATTATTTCCAAAAATAATGTAGTAATAATTACTTAAGAAAAGTATTCTGGTGCTCTTCATAGTAATTAGATGTGTAAGTGAATGACTGGATCTCGATTCTCATCCTTTTATAACATTAAACAAGTTATATATGGAGTAATTGATTATATTTGGACGGCAGTTTTCTCCTTCAATGTGCTCGTCAGTGAAATGCATCAGAGTTCATTCTTTATTTTGTATTAGCAGTCATAGATGCTGTAGATATTATGTATCAGGGAAGGCCCATTCCAACTTGATGGAGTATGGCTCGAATGTGAGGGTTTTAGATTACATTTCTTCTTTCTTGGTCTAGAATCTGGTTGTTTGTAAGAGTATTTGTGTCAAGTTAGCCTCCTATTCAAACTTTTAGTGAAACATGGTGAAATGTTAAATTTGGCAAGAAAGCTTAATTTTGTATTTTACAAGTATATTGTTTATATATTGGCATTGTTTTAAGACTTTTATATAAAGTTCTGTAACTAATATATAGTATTCTTTCTGTTCCTTAATTCTAAAACATTACCCCATAATGCCAGGCTGTGTGTCTTCACACAACATGCAAGTTTTTGGAATTTGAATTTTCACAAAAAGGAAGAGTGCCTATTACACAATTAAACTATTGCATGGGTAGCACCCCTTCAACACCTTACTTATCCCAAACAACCCCCTCCCCTCCCCTTTCCATTTCTAGCCCAATCGGCCTTCTTTCAATTATGAAGAAAATCTCAGATTTGAACTGGTATCTGAAGGTTGAGAGTTAATACCAGTAATTTTTCACCTTAAGAAGGAAGTGCCTTCTCTCTCTTATCTGAATTAAGTAGGGTTCCTCCTCCTCAACCCAATCTGCTGGTGATGGCATGTAATTACATGCCTTGCCTACTGAGAGTTTCATTTATTAATCGTACACACAGATGGTTCTGTTCCACAAGTGCTGAGTCACCAGTAATCAATTACTAATCCTACCTATCTCACCTATTTATCATTCTCTTGGATTTAGGAAATGTTATTCTTTATTTTGTATTGCTAAATATAAAGTCATTAATGATGATTACAATATAAATCAATGAAAAACTAAATAAGGTGAGGTGACAGTCTTCCAATTGACTACTTGGTGGTTCTGTACTTGTGCAGCCATCTGTATAAATGCATTTTCAAAATACTACAGTGAACACTGGTATTAGGGTTACAGTCAAGAATATAACTGTTGTCTATGCAATATAAAATAACTGAAGATGAAGCAAGGAGAGTAATAATTTGAAAATTAGGTTGAATCTGCTGTTGTATCTTAGTAATATTTGAAAAAGTAAGTTTAAATATTGATCTAGAAAATACGTTTCCTTAGTATTAGAGATAAGTTAACTTACAAAACTGTATAAGCTATGAACAGATTTGAGAGGAAAATAATATGTGTTATATAAAAAAAATTTAATTGTAAGAATAACAGTAGCCATTCTATGAGTGAATAGATGTACATGAATAAATATAAAATATATATTGTATGTAGGTCTCCCTTCAGCAGGCCTGAGAACATGGTGTCTTGGACTTGTCAAATTTGCTTAATCAGCATAAATTTAAATCTAACAACTTTAAACTTTGATAAAGACATACATGGATGTCCATATAAATTTGGGACTTTAAGAATTATACCTATTTGGCACTGCATAATATTAAACAAGACTAGTAGGAAAGATTTCAAAGGAAGCTTCAAGCCAGAAGAAAGAGGAAAGATAATTCATATGGCAACATACAATGCCAAGGAGAAAAACCTTTAAAAAATACTGCAACAGAAAACAACAATAATCAAAAGTGATGGAAACATTATTCTTATAAATGTTAAACTAAATAGAAGCCTTTAAGATGAGATACATGGATCTCAAAATATATGACTACTTGTTTAAAAAAAAAACTGATTAATTTTTAAGTCTAAGTAACTTACAGTTAATTATGGCAAGACAAAATCCACCCAAATCAGATGGTTTATGTGTATATACAATGGGGAAAATGGTTTAATTTAATATGATTCTATATAGTTGTGTTTTCATAAATTAGTTTTCATGTTAAACAACCAAAAACAAGAATTGATACTATCATGACATGTCTTTACACTGATTTTGTCTTTCTTAAATTTCATTTTGTATATGGATTTACTGTAATTTTTTTCTACCCTCTTATACTTATAGTAATATAACATCAGCACTATCCACTAGTATTTAGACAACTAAGGATAAAATTATGAAAACTTGTTACATCACTAGACCCTCAAATATAAATAAAATTGTATTCTGCATCCAAAAACAATTCTTTAAGCATGGGGATTGTCTATTCAAATTTCACAGATGTCTTGGTTTCATCAGAAGTGGATATGTAGAACCCATGAGGTTATTTGGCTTTGATGGAATAGTTTTCAGTCATTTTTACTACAGCAGATTACCCTCAACCATAATACAGAAAGTCACCAATTATAGTATTCTAATCCTGAAAGAATAATAATAATGTTCCAAAGTTTTAGCAGCAGCAATACACTTCAAAACCTAAATAATCCAATCTCTTACATTATCTTCTACACTTTTTGTACAAGAAGTACTATTACCTGTCTCCATTATACAGCACATACTACTACATGCATTTGAATACTTAACATTGGCAAACATGCATTACCCTTAATTTTCCCAAAGTGTGTATACTGATTTAACTTGTAAAACAATTATTTACTTGTATTTACAGCTAGATTGCTACCTAGCTTTATTAAAACTAGACAATATAAATGATATACATATGTGGTTTTTGTGAAGCCCTGGCATGAGCCCAACACTTAACACTCATATTCCGAGAAATTTGGGACACCTGAAATGGAAAGCTGGTCTGGCATCCCACGCCTGTCAGCCTGTCACCGTCGGGAAGTCTCAAACATGATTGGCTGGTGGGAGCAAGAGGCCGGTCCAGCTTTCTGTTTTAGGTGTCTCAAGTGTCTCTGAATGTGAGAATAAAGACAACTCAA
>NC_091585.1:18246647-18249147 GCF_042767895.1 Penaeus vannamei
GCAGACAGCATGTATGTACAAAATGAAAAACCTATCATTACTCTTTACACAAATTAATATGAAAAATTGACAAAATTTTGTGGAATAGCGAGGTACACCAGTTTGCGGCACAATCCTACAAATGTAGGTTTTGTGATACAGTAATCTGCGGGCAGATTCCAGGCCAGCCCCACACGCCAATTTTGTAGCCACCCGGAAAATATAATTTTCGGCTTCAAAATATACCGGCGTTAGTGGGTTAAAACATTTATGCATAAAAATAACATTGCAAAGGGGATGCTTGTCATCGCATACAAGCTGTGCACCCATGAGAGCGGCCACTTACATAACCCTATTACCTGTATTTTAGGCCATGTGACTGTTGTGAAGCTACTAGATCCAATCGGTGAATATATACTCAATAAAGAAAAAACTCTATAACATTCACATAATATATCAACTGAAATATTATTTGTAAATTAATGTTAAATCTCATTGTATAAAGTAATCAAAAGTGCAAATAATCAAATCACTGATAACACTTATTCCCTCACCTTATTTCCACTGATAAAGTTCCTTAAGCTGTGAATTAATTTGGTGTTGGATTCGCTGAATTTTTCAATGCTGGTAAAGGAGAGAGGCAAAAAATAAAATAAGTGCTTATCATACTCTCACAATACATCTTGCTAATATATATAAAGTTCTACTAATTATACAATTTCTTCTATTTCAAAAATAAATACAGAAATCAATATAGTACAATAACATTTGAATATACTTAGTTACACAATACTGTATGCGTGAGAAGATATACAAACACATACGTATCCCTATGGCTATAAAAGAAAGAACAACATAAAATTGTTTGCTTTCAACATTAAAATAAGATTCACACCTCTCTGAACTAAAAAGCTGATGTGAGATGATCTTCTGGGAGACTTGCTGGTTGAGAGAAGCATCAAACAATGGCAAGCCAAAGTGGCACTCCAGCAGATGCCACTGATCAACAGCTGGACCACCTAGAGGCAATGTCATGCCCTCTCTGCCACTGTTCAAAAAAGAAATAAACATTTAGTATGTTACAGCTTCCTATGGTCAATGGTAATTCACTTACTACAAGTTTTTTTCTTAATGATCAAACATCCAACCATCAACAGCATCTCAATAACCAATATCTTCTTACACAACCATATCTTTCAAGCAATAGTACTCCAATAGCAACAAGATTCAACTTAAACATATTTTACAGTTACTAGTAACTCAACATTCTTCTTAAACACACACATCCCACATTCAACTTCATTCAAGAAGCAAAGAATGCTTCAAAAACATCATGACCTTTCTATGCCAGATAAAAACTAACCTTCGAGGATCCTGCCCCTCACTCCTCTCATGCACAATGCTTGCCACATCATCAAAACTAATAACTTGAGGAATGGAGGACCCAGCCGGGTCAAAATCTTCACCAGGTACTGCAGTGTCCATTAGGTTGCCCGTGAATTCTTTGGAGGCATCAGGTGCTGTCACATCATTAGGTGTAGGGTCTCCACTTAACGCCACTGAGCTGCTGTTAATGAAAGCCCGGCCAGGGGTGCTGGTTGACCCTTGGGGCATCCCTGTTGTGATCTCGGCGGCAGTCATCGCATTGACACCAGGAGTGTCCGCAGCAGGAAAAGCCACAAGTTTAATAAACCCAAATGTGTGCTGCAGGTCTAGCTGTTTGGCTAAAGCCTGTACAGCAGGATGGTTTACCTTTTCTGAAAAAGAGAAAGAAGAAATTACATTCAGGGCTTTTCTACTCGTATCTGAAACTATATACAAGTTGTATGAATCTCCTAAAAATTCATGATTTTTTCTTATAATGTTAAAAGGAAACACCAAAGGTCAAAAAAATATTCTAAACACAATGATGCCAACCAGAAATCTAACCCATCAGCAATCTTTTCAACAAATTTGTAGATTTTCAGTAATTTGGTGGTTCAGTAATTTGGTGGTACCTATCAGTAATGAACCATATAAGGCATTATTTTGACAAATATTATCTTTACAACAAGCTGAAAACATGAAAAAATCAGATGAGGATTACTTTTCTAAGAAAATTCACCTACTTTAGGTTCACCTATGTTACGTTTTTTACTTGGCAGTTCAGTCATATTCACACACGAAAATGGCATAAGTAAGAGAAAAATCAGCACAGACTTGTCAGTGAACGTTAATGTTCAGTGCACTGAGGTGGTCACCATTTGCAATCTATTCTTGCTCAAGCCAAATCTCAATGTATGCAGTATATACACAATAGTAGCAAGGCTGCCAGTTACTGGGTTGGCTGCACGATATCAGAGATCGTTGCTAGTGCAGTGAAGACAATCAGAAGTGGTGGGAAAATCAGGATTTTTAAAACAGACTGAAATTTTTCTGAAAATCATAATTTCAGCCCCTATGGCCCGAAGGGAGTAAAAAGCGTAAAAAATTGTAGTGATTACAGGCAAATTGTAATGTTTGGCATCACTGAAAATACCAT
>NC_091585.1:18251647-18254147 GCF_042767895.1 Penaeus vannamei
CAATCACACACATTCTCAAATACACATGCACATACATATATACATAAATACATATATACACACACAAACACACTAATCATATCAATCCCATACATGTTTTCACTGACAAATAAAATGAAATAATTGCAATCTAGGGCAAGAGATGAACCCTCACTGGTAGTTTTTCTTCAGTAGTCGAGCAGTGGTGGCTGGGTCAAGGTTACTCAGGCTCTCCCATCGGATCAGGTCAAGGGCATGGGGGACCTCCTGACCAGGGGAGCAGAGGTCCCGGTTGTGCCGGAGGAAGGTCACTGATGTGCGCAATGTAAGGGCATGTTCAAAGTAGCGCTGTGCTTCACCTTCCGAGTCTGACCTGCAGGGGAGATCATGAAGTTGAGGTATGTCTGGTTGTGTTTAAATAAAATTAATATATTTTTACAGTTATTTTTCACTGCAATACTTCATTTCTTTTCTTTCTTTACCAAATTAACTACTTTAGAGAAAGAGGTAAAGAGAGACAAACAGATTCAAATAAAGAAATAAAACACCCAAAAGGCTTTACAATCATGTCCCATTCTAATGACTAAACTACCCAATACACACAAAAAGATTACCTCATAATACAGAAAAAAAACACTTCAAAGATCTCTCTTCATTTTTTATCTTAAATACCATAAATAATTTCTCACTATGATATAACTTCTCTACACAAATGATCAACAATCCTCTGCTAAAACAGAGAAAAACTTAAAAGCAAAACACAAATATTACCTCTGTATCTTGTCCAGTTCAGTAAGGAGTGAATCCAGCCCTTCATCCAACATCTTCCCTACTTCGAACATTGTAACTGCATGACTTTTTAGCCCCTTGGAGAGAGAGAAAATACGTATCAATATGATCCTTGTACAAAAAAAATGTACTTTGAAGAGTAGTGCAACCTTTGTATAACTGGGAATAGTGAAATAAAATAATACAATTACACAACTTTCCTATTTTTGCCTGAGAATGTTCCTAGTTTCTACCCTGCAAACACCAAGAGTACAACACTAAAATAAGTGACTTTCATTACTTTTGTGATGTTCAGGAAGTATTGGTTATAAATAAATAAATTAAAAAAAAACACTGACTACATAAGTCTACTTCAGCTCTTGTAAATGTTTACAGATAATTACTGCATTTTATCATTTATTTTCAAGTAGGTCAAATCTATTGTTAAGTTATACTCATATCAATACAAGTATACAAGAATACCAGTAGAAAAGCATATTATCATAAGTTGTTTACTAAGTCTTTGAATAATATATTAGACGTTTTTTCTTATAGTAGAGTTCATCATTTCTTTTCTTTTTTTGTATACATATGTACATATACATTTTTTTCTTTTTTTCTTTTCTTTTCTTTTCTTTCTTTTTTTTTTTTTGGGGGGGGGGGATGTTATATACCTGAGACAAGTTCCCCATCATCAGAAAAGCAGTGAGGGTTGAATCATAGAGAAAGGCTATCCTCTTGCCCTGTCCACTGAAGGCAAACCCAGCAGCCAGAGGGTCATCTGTTGGGGTCCGTGGAGTGCATGCCCCAATATCTTCACCCTCCCCCGGTGTGCTCTCAGCTAATGCTGACTCGAGTTCCAACAGGAGCAAGTCATCTGCTGTGGTTGGTAATCTGTGAAATCAGAAAATAAAATATTCTTTAAGTGGCTGCATTTCTGGGTGTTTTTGTATGGTGTTTTTTTCTTTACTTTCACCTTTTGCCCCCACTGTTGAAAAAAATAACATAATATTCCTGTTTCTTATTGTTTTTCTCATGATCTAGCTATTTTCCCATAATCATAGTTATCTAATCTATAAAAAAAACTTGAAAAAGATAAGATAATAGTTCTTCATCAAACCATACAAATTATTTGAATAAATAATAATGATATAAATTTAAATAAATGAAGTAAAACTTAGATCTTTAAAATCCTCCTATCCTCCATAATCAATTTAAGTCAACTCACTTTTTTGAGGCTGGTGCCATTGCAGATTCCCAAGATGGATGCATTTCATAAGTTGACATCTCAACATTCTTCTTGTTTGCGAAACCCAGGCGACAGAAGAGTGACACGGCAACCTTCACTAGTGCAAGATCTATCTCCAACACTGTTGCTAGCTATGAGGGTTGACAGAGAGATAAAACAATCACAAAAACTAAACTATGAATTAATAAAAATAGAAACATCTTGTTTTGATTTTCTTTTTTTTCTGACAAGGACATCAAGATAGTCAAATCACTGATTATATAACATAAAAAACTAATGTGCATTTGAATATTTTCACTTATCATGCAATAACATAAGCCTAAGACTATCCACCTCAGATACAGGAGTGTGTTCATCAATGGACACAAATATCTTGTACATAAGACTCTCAAGGTAATCCCCAAGAACTCTGTTCATGACAAATCCTTCTAGTGGAGGGACAGATATACAGTCACTGGGGCTGATTGGCACTTCCAGGTAAACCAACCCTTTCCTATAAGAAAA
>NC_091585.1:18257345-18273000 GCF_042767895.1 Penaeus vannamei
CGTTGTGTTTTTTCTTGAATCTTTGTTATCAGTTCTTTTTTGAAGTGGATATGGGTGTGGCTGTGGGAGTGGCCATGGGTGTGGGTGTTCATGCATTTCCAAGTATGTAGCTACATGTATGAGCATGCACATATAAAAGCTTTCATGTATGCATGTTATCTTATTTTGGGTTGTGTTAGAGAAGATATCTACTAAGACATTCTCTTGACTTCTTAGTACATACATTAAGGAATATTGCTAAGGGCAAATATTTGGAAGGTATAGATAAGTAAGACAATTTAATGATTTGTATTCTTTAGACAGGTGTTGCTGGCCTTGGCTCTAGTGGTTGGGTGTTATCTGTTGATGCTTCTGCTCCCAATAACGCTGCTTCATCATGTGACTCTTGCTGCATCCATTACCTTTCTCTCTGTGATGCACATACAACGACAGCTGTATGAAGATGGGGTCTTTGTTATTGATGTGACAGGTGAGTAGAGAAAAGATTTTTTGAGTTTCTGAACCACTTGGGTTTGGGTGATGATCATTTATAATGATTATGTTCAGATTAAACATTGCTATTATTGTAAAAAAAAAAAATCTAGCATCAAATTATCTTATTATAGACAGTATTTACATATAGATATTTTTCTTTTCTTTTTTCTTGGTAACACCCTGGAAACAAAGTTGTGAAGCTTATCAGTAAGAGGGAAGTAGGCTTAATTACCGATTATCAAGTTACTGTTTACTCTGATGGTTTAAAACCTTTATCAGCAAAGATTAATGGAAGATATGTTCTTGATAGCATCATATGGTGACAAGGTCATTTAAGACTTCCTTGACTATCAAATCACAGTTTAACTATAATCTGGTTATAACTAGTTATAACTAGTGTCTTTAAGACAACTTTCCTATCACACTTTCGTGTGTTTTCTTGATCTCAGTCTCTTTCCTTGTCACTCTTTTTCTTTCTTTCATTATATGACTGTTATTTTTACTCTATCCTTCTACCCTCCACATTTGTTTTACTTTTTATCTCCCTTATCTCCATTTCTCTCTTTCCGTACCTCCCTCCTCCCTCCTTCCTCCTCTTCTCTTCCTCTTTTCGTCTCTTTACTCCCAGGATCCTCTCCTCTATTCCTAAATTCTTATGGTGTGTTTTCCCTGTTTTCTATATAATTAATGTATAAAGAAGTTTGGTAACATCTTACTTTACTCTCTCCATTATTATTAAACCACTCTTTTTGTTTCTGTCATTATTATGAACGTTATAATTCTTACATATTTCTTTGCTGTTCCTTTCTTTGCAATTTTTATTCTTGTGTTTTATGTAAACTGAGCACCACTCCTAAAGTGAAGTTCCAGAGAAAACTTTTGTAAAACTTGCTTAATTATTTCCATGATTTTATATAACAGCTGAACTTTAGAAACCTTTTTGTGGCATAGGAATATGTTCTATAGTTGCTTGGAATACTGTTCTGTATACCTTGGTTTGCTCTAATAGAAATATTCTTCACTTGATGTGGCATTTTTTCCCTTGTTATTTACATTTCACTCACTCAAGGGTCTAAGCCTATAGTGAGGTGCTACGAACTTAAAGTATATGTTTTCTGAACGTAAAAGTATGGCATTTTCTTCCATACAAATAATAGCTTACATTTCACCTGCTCTTGTATTACATGAAATTTGGCAAAATACAGTCTTTTATATTATAGATACAGTCTTTATGGATACTTTACTACCCAACCAGTCCTAGTAGAGGTGCCACTCTGTGTACCAGATCCTGTGGTTGACATCTCTGCTTGACTGAATGCACTGGTCAAGCTTTTTGAGTTTGAGCTTAGTCAGCGAAGCTTCACTCTTCATTTCGATGTTCTTTACTGATTGTAGAGGCTCTGCCCCTCCAGTATCATCAAGAGAAGCACCAAGATTATAATTAGGTTCTAATTCTTTTTGTATCTTATCCCCTGAAATTTGATGCTAATCAATACTATCCTGAACCTCAACCTATTCTGGATCTCATTTGGTTTACATGCCTCTTCATTACTCATCCGGCTAATAATTCTACTTTATATGAGAGGGGCCTGGTAACTTCAACTGCCATTCCTGAAAACTATCTCATCCCCCTTCCACTGTAATTCTCTAAAAGCACCTCATCAGACAAACAGAAATTAAGTTTTGTTTTACCATCATGATTTGTTCATACTTTTTCAGTTGAACATTCCATGCCAAACTAGGTCTTAAGTACATGTACCTATTGTTCAGTAACCTGTTACTGATTGAGGGGAGGGGTTATATCTGAAAAGAATTCTCAACAGCTTGACCTTTACATCACCGTTTCCATCTTTTTCAACACAATTTTTACAGTTGGAACTGCTCTTTCTGCAAACTCATTTGAACTTGTATGGAATAGTGCACAAGTTGTATGTAAAATATTGTTATCATCATCATCATCATGGGGGCTGACGCCGACGGGGGCGCATAGCCGCATCCACCCTTCGCTTCCACCTATGAGGATCCCTCATGGCTAGACGCCAGGCAGGGACTCGGCCCATCTCTAGTTCTTCACGGCAGGTTTGGTCGATCTGCCCAAGCCATGACTTCCTCGGTCGTCCCACAGGCCTCCTCCACCCAGGGTTGTCTCGAATAGAGACGACCTGATGGGCAGGATCATCCTGAGGAAAGCGAGCCAGGTGGCTGTATAGCCTGAGTTGGCGATCACGGATTGTGCAGATAACAGGGCTTGTGCCAGTCTCACGGTGCAACCGTTGGTTCGACACATGGTCCCGCCAACAGTACCCCATGATCTGGCGCAAGGACCTATTGCAAAAGGCTTCAAGACGAGCCTCCAAGGCACAGGACAATGTCCAGGTTTCGCTACCGTATAGCAAAACTGGCATTATCAGGGCCTTGAAAACCCGAAGCTTGGTCCTTCTGCACAGGTACCGACATCTCCAAATACTCTTGTTGAGAGAGTTCATGACCCCTGCTGCCAGGCCAATCCGTCTGCTGACTTCATGGTCTGACAGCCCAGAGTTATGAACTACACTACCAAGGTATGTAAAGCTCTCTGTGACTTCAATGTCCTCGCCGCAAGCACGTACCGACTGAACAGGTTCTCCTATCAAGTCCCCAAATTCCTGGACCTTGGTCTTGGTCCAGGAGACCTCTAGACCCAGGGGCTTTGCTTCATTGCTAAATGCATCGAGAGCCGCCACTAGGGTTTCCAAAGACTCAGATAGAATGGCAACGTCATCAGCAAAGTCAAGGTCTGTAACCTTGATATTGCCCAGCGTTGCCCCACAATGACTTTGAACAGTAGCTCTGCCCAGTATCCAGTCCATGCAAGTGTTGAAAAGAGTTGGTGCAAGGACACAGCCTTGCCTCACTCCTGAACTAACAGGAAAGAAGCTCGACAGGCCCCCACCACACTTTACAGCACTTTCAGTACCAGTACACAGGCTTGCTATTAGTCCAATAATCCTTGTTGGTATTCCTCTCAGCCTCAGGATCTCCCAAAGTGACTCCCGATGCACCGTATCGAACGCCTTCTTGAGGTCGATGTAGGCTGCAAGTAGCCCACGCCCGAATTCACGACGGCGCTCTACAATGACTCGAAGCGCGAGGATACGGTCTATTGTGGACTTACCAGGAGTGAATCCGGATTGCTCCAGTCTCTGGTGCCTCAGTAGATGGTCTCTGATACGTCTCAGAAGGATGTGGGCGAGAACCTTGCCTGGTACACTGAGCAGTGTGATGCCTCGGTGATTGCTGCAGTCCCAACGGTCCCCCTTCCCCTTCCAGAGAGGGATGACCACACCCCTCAACAGGTCAGGAGGAACGGAACCGGACTGCCAGATGGCAGCCAGGACAGCATGTAACCCCCGTGCCATAGGTTCACCACCAGCCTTTAACAGTTCAGCTGGTATGCCGCAGATACCGGCTGCTTTACCACTCTTCAGCTTGGAAATCGCCCCCCTAACTTCAGTTAGGGAGGGAGGGTCCTCACTGATAGGTGGATCTGGCAGCGGGATCTCGACACTACCCGCATCCAAGTTAACTGTTGGTGGGTCAACCTGGTACAGCTGCTCAAAATACTCAGCCCAACGTCCCCGCACCGCAACAGGATCTGAAACGATTTGACCACTTACTGAGCGAACTGCTGTCACCTGTGAAGAGGGCTTGGAGTTCAGCTTTCTCAGGGCTTGGTATGCAGGACGAAGGTCATTTACTAAGAAATGGCCTTCTACCTCCTCTGCAAGACTCCTAATAAACTGTTCCTTGTCCCTTCTTAACAGGGACCGAGTTCTGCGCACATGAGAACGGTGCAATTCCCGATCCCCTGTCAGACGAGCCGCACGACATGCATCTGTGGCTTCCAGTGTCTCCCGCGAGATGGAATTCTGTACTGCTCTCGGGCGTACACCAATCGTATCTTGAGCTGCATCAAGCGTTTCACGCTTAAAGGTATCCCACAGAAGAACAGGGTCTGTCAGACTGCCAAGCACTGCGAAACGATCAGAGATTGCCTCAGCAAACCCGCGGGCACACTCCCCCTCCCTCAGCCTGTCCAAATGAAACACCCTAGGGTGATCATTTGACCGCTGGGGGGTTTTGAAGTGGACTCGGAGGGTAGCCACAACCAATCTATGGTCAGTACCACAGAACTCAGCACTCCTGTACACCCTGCAATTCTGAAGGATCCTCCAACGAGTGCTAACAAGTATGTGGTCGATCTCCTTGGCTGCGTTACCCGCATCACTGTACCATGTCCAGCGATGTGGGTCTGGGCGCTGGTACCAGGAGCCAGAAATCCTCAATTTCTGGGACCTAGCAAAGTCCCGGAAAAGGAGGCTATTCTCGCTACCGGCATCAGCTCCTGAACCATGGGGACCGACAGACATCTCATAGCCAGCTCGATCACAGCCAGATACCGCATTGAAGTCGCCCAGAACAATGCGAATATCTCGTCGGGGACATCTGTCTGCCACAGATGTAAGTTTGGCGTAGAACATCTCTTTCACGTCAAGTTTACAAACATCGGTAGGAGCGTACACAGCAATAAGAGACATGAAGCCAAAAGAAAGCTTCAATCTCAATACCATTATACGCTCATCAACAGGAGTAACCTCTACTACCGAGGGCTGGAGTCTGCTGGAGACGGCAATGGCTACTCCCTGGAGATGGTGGCCATCGCTGCGGCCCGACCAGTAATAGGTGTAGCCACCTACACAGGTCGTGCCGCTGCCAGGCCTCCTCACCTCCGAGAGAGCAGCCACCTCAACTCTCAGCCTCCCCAGTTCCCTCGACAGTAGAGGCAACCGATCATCCTGACGCAAAGAACGGACGTTCCAAGCCCCCACCCTGACTTCCCGCCTGAGGTTCAGCCTCTGGCAGTCGCTCCGGGTGGATGCCACCTCTGCCACCCCCACCGACGTTGCCCCATATAAAAGGGGGTGGCGGGCTGCGTGCCCCATCATCCGCCTGTGGGGTTCCCGAGGGCTTTCCCCCACAAGCTTCACTCTGGGCTGGCGGCCACCAGAGCGCAGGCGAGACGGGTAGTCCCCGTTTCCAGCCTGCGCTCCAGCAGTCGCCCTCCCAGCAGGGCCCACAGTCCGCCTCACTTGCTGGGTGGGAGGGACTTTTCCCCTCCTCCCAGCCTTTCCGTTTATACTAAGCACTGCCGATTGGTTTTATCTGGGGGGAGGAGGACTGGCAAGGCCCACCTCCCCCGAGCCTCCCATTAACCCCAGGGGGCTAGGGGGCATGGAGTTTTCATTAAAAAGTAAATCCTGACTAGGTCCATTATCTCTAAATGTACTAGGTAATCCTTTATCTCAAAATGTTTCTCTTGGGGTGTACAGTAGTGGCAGATACAGAGGTACTATTCATAACTTGAGCATCAATCCCATTAGAATAAGCATCCACCAGTGTGAAAAAAAAAAATGGTCCAGCAAAATCCACATGAACTTTTACCCAAGCCAAGTCTGGATAAATTCAAACACATAATGGTACCTCAGATTATACTTGGTGTCAATTTTACATGTTCAACTTATCCAGTCAGTATTGTGTCTTCCTTCACTGCAACCATTATTTCAACACATCATAATTGTTTCCGGCTCCCCATCTTGAGAGCCAACATCTACCTTCAGAGTATTGCCAATTTTACCAGGTTTAACTTTTGCTGCACTTCAAGTTTTGTATTCCTCTTCTAGACTTTCTGCCTCTCCTGTCTCATTTTCCTTCCCAATCAAATTAGATTTTCCTTTTGTATACCTTCCTCTTTCAAATGTCCTGTAACTCCTTGAACCTGGTTGCTAAGCGGAATTTGCAGCCACTCTGATGGGTGTGTAGTTTATAGGCCAGGCACAGGGGAACACTCGTTTGCGGTAACAAGATTTTATACCTCCCCTTTGCAATGTTATTTTATTTTCTCTTTCTGCTGGTCATTTTCCAGTGTCCATATTAGTCATTTGATTTTATTTATCCAGATGGTAATAGGCTGTTTTTCTTGCATAGACTCCATATCATTGCTCCAGGTAGTCCAATAACTCAGAGTAAGAATAATGATGATGGCGATAATAATATTAACAATAATGATAATAATAATAAGTAATATTTTTTTTGTGTCGTCTTCTTCTACTTCTTCTTCTTCTTCTTCGTCTTCGTCTTCTTCTTCTTCTTCTTCTTCTTCTTCTTCTTCTTCTTCTTCTTCTTCTTCTTCTTCTTCTTCTTCTTCTTCTTCTTCTTCTTCTTCTTCTTCTTCTTCTTCTTCTTCTTCTTCTTCTTCTTCTTCTTCTTCTTCTTCTTCTTCTTCTTCTTCTTCTTCTTCTTCTACTTCTTCTTCTTCTTCTTCTTCTTCTTCTTCTTCTTTTATCATAATTTTTATGTAATACAACCTGCGCTACCAATCAAGGCAGCTAGCAATAAGCTCTGACCATGGAAATAGTGCTCTCCCTTTGCCAGTCTTTAGTAGTTTAGAATACTATTCCATATTGCATAGTTGGCTCTGTGAGAAATACATGCTTCATTTTATGATTGAACTTGGAATCCCCTATAGTGAGTTACTAGAGGGGATTCCTGCCACATTGAAAATAGCTGAACATAAATATGAGACAGATAGATAACCTCATGCCTGCATTTCATTTACTTCACTCAGGTCCCATGATGATCATGGTGCAGAAGGCAACATCGCTGGCATACAGCTTGCATGACGGATTGTCAGGGCTGAAAGATGAAGAGCTCACCCCCCTGCAGAAGGAGATGGTGGTCAGGTTGGTATTGGTTTTTATTATTAGTTGCAGGAATATTACAAAAACAGTATTGTTATTGAGATAAGGGTCAATGTTTGTTTTTGAATAGAACATTGGTGAATGAAGTGGGGACTAGTGTTTGTAATTTCAGAAATGCTTATGGTAGCGGGTTGAGGGTTAGTGTCCGTTTTTAATTGAGGACAGGGGTGATCCCAGGCTCTGCCAAAGAGCTTCCAGTTGCTGTTATGTGAAAAGGGAATCTAGGTGCTATAATCAAGTCTGATACAGAGGGTTTTATATTTACTCACTTGCGGTGAAAGCCAGTGGGAACATTTATGATGAATTCATTACTTTGTGTGAGAGAGTGAGAGTGAGAGAGAAAGAGAGTGAGTGAGAGTGAGAGAGAGAGTGAGTGAGAGTGA
The DNA here is from genome assembly GCF_042767895.1 of Penaeus vannamei. Classification (NCBI taxonomy): domain Eukaryota; kingdom Metazoa; phylum Arthropoda; class Malacostraca; order Decapoda; family Penaeidae; genus Penaeus; species Penaeus vannamei. The sequence continues at coordinate 18,265,000 of NC_091585.1, forward strand.
GAGAGAGAGTGAGAGAGAGAGTGAGAGAGAGTGAGAGTGAGAGAGAGAGTGAGAGTGAGAGTGAGAGAGAGAGAGAGAGTGAGAGTGAGAGAGAGAGTGAGTGAGAGAGAGAGAGAGAGTGAGAGTGAGAGAGAGAGAGTCAGTGAGAGTGAGAGAGAGTGAGAGTGAGAGAGAGAGTGAGTGAGTGAGAGAGAGAGAGTGAGAGAGAGAGTGAGAGTGAGTATGAGAGAGTGAGAGTGAGTATGAGAGAGAAAGTGTGAGCAAGAGAGAGAGTGAGTGTGAGTAAGAGAGAGAGTGAGTGTGAGTGAGAGAGAGAGTGAGTGTGAGTGAGAGAGAGAGTGAGTGATAGTGAGAGAGAGAGAGAGTGAGTGATAGTGAGAGAGAGAGTGAGTGATAGTGAGAGAGAGAGTGAGTGATAGTGAGAGAGAGAGTGAGTGATAGTGAGAGAGAGAGTGAGTGAGAGAGAGAGAGAGAGTGAGTGAGAATGAGAGAGTGAGAGTGAGAATGAGAGAGTGAGAGTGAGAATGAGAGAGTGAGAATGAGAATGAGAGAGTGAGAGTGAGAATGAGAGAGTGAGAGTGAGAATGAGAGAGTGAGAGTGAGAATGAGAGAGGGAGAGTGAGAATGAGATAGTAAGAGTGAGATATTGAGTGAGAGAGTGAGATATTGAGTGAGAGAGTGAGATATTTAGTGAGAGAGTGAGATATTGAGTGAGAGAGTGAGATATTGAATGAGAGAGTGAGATATTGAGTGAGAGAGTGAGATATTGAGTGAGAGAGTGAGATATTGATTGAGAGAGTGAGATATTGATTGAGAGAGTGAGATGTTGAGTGAGAGAGTGAGATGTTGAGTGAGAGAGTGAGATGTTGAGTGAGAGAGTGAGATGTTGAGTGAGAGAGTGAGATAGTGAGAGTGAGAGAGTGAGATAGTGAGAGTGAGTGAGATAGTGAGAGTGAGTGAGATAGTGAGAGTGAGTGAGATAGTGAGAGTGAGTGAGATAGTGAGAGTGAGTGAGATAGTGAGAGTGAGTGAGATAGTGAGAGTGAGTGAGATAGTGAGAGTGAGTGAGATAGTGAGAGTGAGTGAGATAGTGAGAGAGAGAGAGAGAGAGAGAGAGAGAGAGAGAGAGAGAGAGAGAGAGAGAGAGAGAGAGAGAGAGAGAGAGAAAGGTTAATCCCTTAATCCTCTTTTATGAATATGTTAAAAGTTCAAAATGAGGCCGTAGTCCTATCAGTCACGAAAAAGCTAGCAGGACATTGCTTATGACTATTCATTATGGATGAAACATATGAAGTGTCCCATAATACATCTCATGCTGTTTGGCAAGTTTCCATCAGCCACACCCACAATATCCCCCATCCCTCCCCTCTTTTTATTCCCTCCTCTGCTTGAGCCTCAGTCTTTCTTTGAATGAAATGTAGTAATTGTGAGGATATAGTTCTAGTGCTGTATTGACATATTTTCTCCAGCCAAACCTTTTAACTTCTCCCACAGACTGTAAACAAGGAAACTTTCGTTATATTGAAAACCCATCGATCTGTGTGTTTTTGATTGCTATGCAGAGATTGAACATTTGTCATCCACAATCTCTGTCACAGTTTTGTGGCCATCAGACAAAGATGGCCTTTGCAAGACAACAAGGGCAATCTGAACAGGGAGTCCTCAGTTATGGAATGAGATTATCAACAACAGGTTTCGATTCAGTTTGTTGTTTAGCAACATGGTTGTCCACAGGAAGAAGCCAACAGCTTTGGAGTATTTTGGATATATGCTCAACTTCCATTCCGTCCTTGCTGGGCCTTACTTCATGTTTGCTGACTACCAGGACTTTGTTGAGGGGACCCACTATGCCAAGAGAGCTCTACAGACTCCTGTGCCTGCGGTAGGGTTATTCGATTTTAGATATAATTTAAAATCTTTTTTCCCTTTTATTTTTTTGTGACCAAATTACTTCATTTCTTTTTTTCCCTTTTATTTTTTTGTGACAAAATAGAGATGATGATTAAATATATATACATAATGGGATTTTAGATTTTTTCTACTCATTTTATGTCATAGTGTCAACTGAATATTGTAATTAATTTTACACTGTCAGTTATCTCTAGTGATTTTCATTGGAAAAAAAAAAAAATTATGATTTCTTTATTAGAAATTAATAAGTATTTATTCTCATTCCCCTTGACAGAGCTCTCTGGACAGCAACAGGAACAAGAGTCCCTCAGAAAGCAAGCTCACTGACTCTAAGCTCCGCACCAGGCTTGAAGATGAGCCTAATCCCGTGCCAGTTGCCATGTACAAGGCTCTGGTGTCAGCAGGCAATGCCTTTGTTACTGTATATTTGCTGCCGAAATTTCCCATTTCCTTTATTACAGGTTGGTGTTTGTAGCTTGTATAATATGCTGATGTATTTTTTTTCTAGTATGGTATTTTATTTAAAAATTGGCTTTCCCTTTGCTTGCATCATTTACATGTGCTCTTCAAAAGAGAGCCTGAATTATGCCAGTTGTTGTCAATTTGAGTCTAGGAGAAATGTGTGAAATTTGGTTGTTAAGAGTCATTTCTCTTTGTCATTTTTAGCCTCCTTCAAATTATTGCAATTCATTTAATTACAGTTTACCTCAAATTCCTAAATGTCATATCCAGATACTGGATCATAGAAACTGGTAAACATTAGATACAAAAAAATTATTCATTTGTGCCGATTACATTACCTCTGTATTCAATTCTTATAATCTCTTTTTCAGATCCCAAGTTCTTCCAGTTGAGCTTCCTCTCAAAGACATTTTACATTGTGGCTGTGACCTCTCTCACACGTCATGTCTATTACACGGGCTGGATGTTGGGAGACAGTATCTGCAATATGTCTGGCATGGGATTCAACGGTTACAATGCAGATGGAACAGCAAAATGGAACCTCGTCTCCAATGTGGATATTCTTGGGGTTGAGGTGAGATTTTTGCTTTCTCTTTCTTTTTCTTTCCTTCTTTCTTTCTTTCTTTCTTTCTTTTTTTATGGTAAAGAGGCCCAGAGGATGTTAGCCCAATGCCAGGGAAATATAGTATTTACTGTGGCATTGTTTTGTGAAATGTGTCTGCACATTGATGGCTCCACAAGTACTTGGCTCTAATGGAGTCAATTAGTAGACCTTAGTAAACTTTGTGACCTCGTCTGATTTCACCTTTCTTTGAGTTTATGAACTTTTAATTTTTTTTAAATACTAATACTATCAATATCGATGCTGTTATTATTATTATAAATATTATGATCATTATAGTATTACTGACATTGCTAACAGTAATATTAGATAACAGAAAATATTTCCAAAAATCAAAGAAAAGGGTAAATAGGTTCGATAGGTAGTACTCATAATTGGCTCATTTGTGACTTAGTACTTGTAGAAAATTAGTTGATAGACTAAACTCACAATGGGCATGACATGTACATACATGCCATCTCTGGTAGCACTTGGTTGATATTTACTTGCACTGTTACTTCCATACAAAGCCTACCCTAATCCTTTGACACAGTTGGTATTTTAAGTTACAGGATTGGTCTACATTTTATTAATTTTTGTTACACAGTCGTCTCGCAAGTGCTTAGTCACCATATTCAGATACTAGGATAATCCATAAAATCCAATCATCCATAATGAAGAGCCAGAATTTTGAGCAACCATAATGAAGCAACTCTTCTCTAAAACAGGCAGCCCATTTTCCCACATCTTTTTTTTACTGGAAATGGCTGGTAGGGAGGATGAATAATTCTGCTACTATTTAGCAAGTTTCTTCCAGCTACCCCACTTCAAACCCACCCCCAATTACCCCAGCCTCGTTTATTGGTTTGAATAATGGAAAAACGCCTTCCTAAGCCTCCAGCAAGCCTAATCTTCCTTCAAAATCTTTTTGCAGTCATGATGGGATATTCCTATCACCCAGCCCTCACCCAAATTTTTCATGACATGATAGTCATGTCCCCTAGATCCAAGGGGTTGAGATAACTGAGATATTAGTAATGAAAATAAGCTATTTTTCCCCGAAAATGGGGAAATCAAGGCAGGCCTTGATTTCATGGTAACAGAGTCCTTGTTAAGCTATGTGTAAAAAAAACAATAATGAGACAAAGCCATAGGCAGTCCATATTCTCAGCATTAGTGGGTTGATGATAACAGAACATTGATACAGCATTAGCACATAATATGAATCACAAACATTCAGGTATGTAATTGCCATCACACAGTTACAGAAGTGTTGTGGGTCTTTAAAACGAGGACATAGATAAAAATAAAAATCATTCCCATATTCCCAATCTCCAGTTTGGCCTGAGTCTGCGGGACACTTTGGAAGCCTGGAACAGCGGAACTATGAAGTGGCTGCGCTTCATGGTGTATGAGAGGGCACCTACTCAGAAGACACTATTCACGTACATGCTGTCCTCCATCTGGCATGGCTTCTATCCAGGGTATTACATCACATTTGTCAGCGGTGCCTTCTTTACAATTGCAGCAAGAAATGTGAGTTTTGTTCTGTATTTCTAAGAAGTGACCAATGAAGGTTGAGTTGTGATGGATTTTGTTTCATAAGTAACTTCATTTGATGTATATAAGAGGGAAATTGCCCTCCATTCCTCTTTCTTGCCTTATTTAGCAAGTTTTTACTTGCCTTTATTTATAGATTTAGGTAGATGAAAGCAGTCAAACATACTAACTAAACCTTGGGTACTGTAACAAAAAACTTTATTGCATCAAGATTTCACAGGGAAACATTTGGGAATAGCTGAATATTTGACATGGTCACTTTGTCAGCAAATTAGAAGCCTCTGCCTGCAGTGAACTGATTAGCTATAAACCTGGGTGTGCATTGGTCAAGGTTGTTTTTATAGTACTTTTTGTTTAATTGTATATTTTTTCTTTGCTTTTTTTATAAGGCAAACATTATTTTATTCTATTTTCAAATGTTTATTTGATGACTTAAGAGATTCCATTCCTTGACTGGAGTGATCCCCCAATTTTTTTTTCATGACATACCCTTTTACCTTTTAAAGAAATCCTCACTTTGTCTACCCCATCTGCATTTTGTATATCTTACTGGTGGGTACTATTATACATGTCATGGAAATCTTACCCTTCATGACAGGAAACATTTAAAAGTTGATCAGAGGCCCTGTCTTCATACAACTTTCTAACAGCTTGCCCAGGCAGAAATGTGATGGAAAATTAGTAGAAAAAGATACTTAAAGTCCTTGAAAGTCCAAGTCCTTAAATTGATGGTCGTCGTGGTTGACAGTACAGATGCCCACAGTCAAGGGATTTAAACATTTTTATGCATTGGTATCTCCAATCATTTTTCCTATTTTCTCCTATTCCAGGTGAGGCGTTCGGTGCGACCCCACATTGTGTCAAAAGGACCCATGGCACAGAAGCTCTATGATGTTTTTACATGTGTAGTGACTAGATTCTGCTTAGCTTACTTCACTTTCCCGTTCATCCTACTAAGATTTTGGGGCAGCATTGCAGTCTACAGGTAAGAGGATGTGAGATATATGGGTGTAACTACTCTTAGTTATATGCAGCCTCATAATAAAGTAAGGTATTTCAACATGTGGAGACAGACAAACAGATGGAGAAACAGTCTAATATGAAAGACAGATTTGAATGCTCTTAATTATATATCTTGATAAATTAACTTGTTGTATTGTAAAATATAGAAAGATGGAAGGGTAGATCAGATAGATTTTGACTGATCTTAATGGAGTGTAGTGTCGTGATAAACTAGTCTGATTTATTCTAATATGTAGATAGATAGACATGAATTGCAAGTTAGATGGGTAGAGAGATTTGACTATTAAACCAATCTAATGTATTCAGACAGAAAGAGACGGAGAGTGAGTAAATGTGATTTTCCCACCTTACTCTTACATATTTCCCCACTTTTCTTTTCAGGGACATGCTATTCTTCCAGTTTGTTCTGGGAGCCCTTGCAATTATTCTGTTGCCTGTTGTCTTACCTCCCAAATCACGAAGCTCCAAGAATACCAAAGAGCACCTCAAGTCTCAGTAAATGGCAACATTAAACCACCTCCTTTGCTGCCAAAAGCAAAGGAGAAACTAAAAGAACAAAGTTTTTCAGCCATTTTGAAATACAAGGCACATATGACAACCAAATTAAAAGCCTTATTTAGAACACACTCACAGATGCCAAAATATATGTTGCTGTAGTCTTAGTGTCTGTGTAGTAGAGTCATTGGTTAGGTCTCTTCATTTGCTCTCACAAGTGTCTTGTCAATAATCATGCCCTAATTATAAAGTCACTTGTGAGATTAATGTTCTTTTTTTTTTAATCAGACTTGATATTGCTGCAATGCCTGTATGAAATATGATATTAACAATGGAATGGCAGTGGTTAGTTTAGCTTTTGCACAAATAAACATGACAATATTTTTTTTTTTATGTGATTGGTTTTGTATTGGAACTTTTTAGTGTTTTATACTTATCCAGTTTGTATATTTGTTTTCATTGGTGTATTAGTATGTGTTTTTCTACATCATACTTTTTGGCAGTTCAACAACTATTCCTCAGTGTTTGTTCAAAGTTGTATTAAGGTCAGAGTGACGTTTTGCCATTTTTTGGTAATGGGTTTTAATTTTACTAAGGCCATTGGGTCTCACATGGTCATTATAATTAGTTTATTAAAAGTATTTTTTGGATCTGTGCGTGTGCATGCAAGCTTGTAGATTTTATTCTGTCTTTAAAATGGAATTATTTTTTATGCTGTAAGATTTTACTGAAGCTGTTTAGGGAGAGATTTTGTTGATTTTCAAGAGAACTACATCCTCTTCATTGGCAACAGATCTCGGTAATCTACTATTTCATTAGTCTTTATTTTCAGGCTGACTTTTTCAGTGCTAATGTAAAGGAAAACCTTGTTATTTGAGGAGTGTATGGGCCCTCTTTTTTTTTTTTTAAAGCTTATATGTATAGGCAGCTTTCTTTTGAGTGAACATTGTCATTCTACAAATCTCTAATAATTTGTCGCAACTTCCTTTTTTGTAAGTTAGAAGTTCTTTAGGCTATCAAATACTATTTCCAGCTTATGGAAAGTATTATTTTAAATTAATTTTTGTACTAGGAATTTCAACAGATTCACTTTTGGGGTTAAAGTTCAGTCAGATTTATGTAGTGTAATTATATACATTTTTGGATGTAAATGTAGTAAGACTCAAGATGTAAAAAGAGTCGCATTATGTTAAATATGAAAGCTTTTTTTCTAACATTGTCTTTTCATTAACATGCAGAGGACTAATATTGGCATGATAATGATAATAGCGCTTTAAAGACTATGGAGCCATTTCTTAAATCAGTAAGTAGAAGTTACCAGTTATGTAATTATGCAGTGGATGGACTTACTTGCTTAGTAGCTTAAGAACTAGCACAATATTTAGAAGTTGAAATATATTTTTTCTACTTCATTCATCATTGTGGTTTTAAATGTATTTTTTGTATTTTTTTATTTATTTATTTATTTTTTTCCCCCTTCCCCCTTTATTACTCTAAATCCTGTGTGAAAGCTAATGAATGTTGTTAGTACAAATAGCACTGGTAATGCCATTTGTTTTGCGAATTTGTATTTGATATTTGTTTTGAGAAGATAACTCCCTCTTTGGTGAAAGACAGAAACAAAATTAATCAAACTGAAAATGACAGAGAAATGAGAGGTTGTGATTTGTTTCAGTGTTTGTTTGTCTATGGTGTAGGAAAATTGTTAAGTTAGTTGTAAAAAATATATATATAACTGGAACTATGAAATATTTTGAACTTTTGTAAACAATACGTGGTTTGTGTAAATCAAAAGCATAAACTAAAGCCTTCAAATGTTTGACATGAGTCATTATTGTTTGGGATCGAAAAGAAATATATACAGATTTTTTTTTTTTTTGGAATGTAACATTAATGGTGCTAATATTCATCAACGAACAAAAGTGGATTGAAAATAATCAGTGAGGTTA
>NC_091585.1:18288500-18291000 GCF_042767895.1 Penaeus vannamei
AGAGGGAGGGAGAGAGAGAGAAAAGAAAGAGGGTGGGAGAGAGAGAGAAAAAAGAAAGGGAGGGAGAGAGAGAAAAAAAGAAAGGGAGGGAAAGAGAGTTGATAATGATGTACACCAGCAACAGACCCGGAGGACCATTATTCAAAATCCCAACAGAGAATGCAAGGTTCGCGAATGTTAAATGCACGAAGGAAAATCAGTCGCTTTTACACGTGAATCTTCCCTTTATCACCGAAGAGGTCCTTGATGGTCAAGTGGACGGCGATTTAGATTTTGTCTGAAAAATTACGAGATGGAAAACCTTGAAAAACTACAATGTTACTCTCAGATTAAGGATTTACTTAGGCTGACGCAAATTCATGATCTCTGAGTCAAATTAAACTACTCCTGTTGGTCCACATACCTGTAAGAGAAAAGCTTTTCACAGGGATTTGAGGACGATGGAAGAAAGCGAAATTCTGGGGATCATGAAGGACCAAGACTTTTTGACTTTGACACGTTTATTGAGACAAAAGTAAAATTACATTTCAAAAGGATGAGGTAACTTAGGTTATCATCACCCTTACTTAATAAGTCCCCGTGCGGGCTCACTATTCATATACAAAACTTAGGTATAATAATATTTAAAAATAATTACACTTAGATTATAAAGAATTACAAGAATTCAGAATCATTGGCTTACATATCGGTAAGGTGATATAACACTCCCACCCTCATCCAGATAAGTCCCCTCCTGGGCTTACATAATCAAATACAGCGCACAAAAAATTGCGCGTGCAATATATAATTGTAATCCCGGAGAAGAGATGAATTGTCAAGGGGAATGATTGTGTTTCAATAGAATGATGCCAAACATACACCAGTCATTAACAGCAAAGTAGGAGACATTATAGTCTCAGCAGGAGTAACAGCTTACATACCTGTGCATATTTGCGAGGTATGTTTATGATATTGGTGCAAATTGCCTGTACCTCTTCAAAATCTCAAATACCTGACCGTTCCTAATCATCCATGCAGCTTGTTCAGATAAACTTAATATCTCTGCATTTCTATGTGTCTGAAGTATAGGACACTATAATATATAATGCATCAATGTATGTGATCTAGGTAAACTACACACCCTGCATTTTTTTCTTGTTCGCTTGTTGGAACTCCCAATAGTATTTATATCCAAGCCTGATCCTCATGTACACACTGTCTTTCCATTTGCTCTTGCCCTTACCATAAGCAAAGTCTGTGTTCGTCGCTAGATGCATATAGTGTCTCAGAGTATCACTTTTCCTAATCGCTTCGCCCTTCCTGGCCTCGTCATAGTCATACTGTATCCTCTTGATATTGCTCTTTGCCTGTTTAAGAGTCCGCATGCACTGAATGTCTACCTCATGCTTCCTGGTCACCCACTTGGCAATCTCATCAACAGCTTCATTGAAGCTCACCTACATGCGAAGGGATCCACACAAATGCAATCACACGCCCCTGCCCTCGCAACCTATGATCTATCAAACGACACTCGCCAACCATGTGTCCAAACACTTGGTTCTTGCTTTTAAGTGAGTCCAGTGTTCCCCTGCTGTCCACAAAGAAGTAAGAATCCTTATTAATGATTTCAATCTGTTTAAGTGCCGTCAGTATTGCCCATAGTTCAGCTTGTGTTGAAGATGTGTGATTACTCAGTCTCATCCCAGTGCTTGTGGTGACCACTCCACTCCCAGACTATATGGTCTAGAAGGACGGAAAAGGGCAAACGAAAACTGGACTGTGTTTTTAACTTTAACTTTAAATAAACTCCCTGAATATGACAACGTTGGATAAAGCCAGGCTTTTCCAAACTCATGGCACTTCGCCCACATCATTCCCGAATTGAAAGGGGGAAATCCCAAACCTACCAGCTCCTCTCGCCCAATTGCGTTGGCAAGTTGCTTATGCAAGGACATAGAACGAATTTTCGAGAGTAGGCTATTTCCTTTTTAAGATTCCAGAAATGTACTAGTCGAGCAGTGCAGGGACGCCTAACTATTGATCAACTAGTAAACCTGGACACTCATATTCAAGGAGCAAATGCCAAAAAGTATTTTTTTTTTATTTCAATATTTTTAGACAGAAAAAGCCCACAACATGACATAGAGATATGGCCTACTCAGAAAACTTTATGCTTCTAGATTACGTGGAAAATTACCTTGTTTCACCCACAACTTCATTTCTGACATAACTTTTGCTGCCAAAATTGTTTTCTGACAATGTCACTTTCTCGGGCATTTTTGTCCAGGCAAACGGAGTCTCGCAAGGGAGTCTTGTCACCAACATCATTTCTGTGTATGATCAATGACATCTTACCAGCTCCCCCTCGGAATCTTAAATACGCACTGTATACTGATGATTGTGCATTTAGGCATTCCGGCAATAATGCAGATTTCTCGGCAAATCACACCCAATTGGCACTGGATATAATTCCTAACTAGGGCTTCCAGTGGGGTTTCAAGTTTTCCACAAGAAAGATTAC